>NW_013666249.1:279283-301994 GCF_000517525.1 Limulus polyphemus
AATGGTCCACGTGCCAGAAGAGACAAAGCAATGTATAAATCTCTGCATAGACAGTTCGCTGTGGATTGAGGAGTACGAAATGAATTACTCCTTTGATGTCCCACAAAATGCAAAGCATCACTTTCTGTGGATGGAGTCCAGGTTTTGAAGGCGGAAGTGGTTTTTGTCTAGAACTGAGCCATTGTTTTTGGTGTTTAATATTCACATAGAGAATCTATTTTTCATCACCAGTGACAATTCTGTCCAAAAATGGTTCACGTGCCAGAAGAGATAAGTGTCAACAATGGTTCAACACATTTCGTTCAGGTGACTTTAGCCTTAAAAACTGTGATGGCAGAGGTCAGCATGGTGAAATTGATATTGATGCTCTGAAGATGCTTGTTGAGTCTGAGCAAAGACACCACACTTGTGAAATGGCCCTGAAATTGCATATCTCTCATGACACAATATGTAAAGATCTAAGGAATATGGGAAAACTCCATAAAGAAGGTGCTTGGGTGCCTCACAAACTTTCCAATAATTTCCAATGTGTGAACATTGCTTTGTCCACAAATAATATCAAAGAAGTTTATGGAAATGTTTTGAACATTCCTACAGAGGCGTTGTTTCCCTTCTTGTATTCAAACAGCATTACACGTCGAATGTGTGTCTCGTTGTGTGACATCACTATTAGAGATTAGAGTAAACTTTACACATTATATAGGCTACACTAAAGTGACGTTTAGGCAGTTCGTTTAACTATTGTACGTTTTTTGGGGTTGGTCAATGAAAGTGTTCCAAAACGCGACATTAATTTCTTGACGACCTAATATAAATACACAGTTAATGTATCTGATCGTACATATTGTGCTTCATTACTGTAAGTGTTTTATGAGAAAGAACTTTAAGTAGCTATATACAAAATCCACGCTATGAGTTTCAAAAAAAAAAAAAAGAAGAAAGAAAGTTAGATGGCTAAAGCCCCTACAAGCCCTCTGGAAGAACCGTCCCTATACCTACATGTCGAATCAAAATCCCAATCACAATAGAAATTATTCCAAAACAACATTCACGCCTGCATAAGAATCAGTCGACATTAAGCAGATAACTTTATACTAAGGTAACTTACACTTTAACTATAATTCCTGAACAAATAGAAAGAAAAAAAATCTTCCCTAGTGGGTCAACGGTAAGTTTAAGGACATACAACGCTCAAAGCTGTAGTTCGATTACCCGCAGTGGACACAGCAGATAGCCCAATGTGGCTTTGCTCTTAAAAAAACACAAATAAACAAGAAATTTAAAAAAATATATAATCCATAAACTAAGCCAATTAAAATAAACGATAATGCTTGCAATTAGACTTCAAATAAAATGATTAGGTTTAAAACCAATTACGATAAAAATGGGAAACTACGTTTACATCTAAACAAGTTCGACTAATTTATTAAAACTTTCTAAAACTTCATATTTGAGTTCATCACATAAAAACGACACACAAATGTTTTATTGTTCTTAGCATATCAGTGGGGGAACTAAAATTTGTATTGGTTGTTGTTGAGCACAAGTCTACACAATGAGCCATCTGTGTTCTGCCCACCACAGGTATCGAAACCCGGTTTCTAGTGTCGCAAGTCTACTTGCTTTCCGCTGAATCACTGGGAGGGGGACTGAAGACAGAAATTGTATGGGTTACCAAAATTTTGTTTTTCTATATAGAAGGCCCGGCATGGTCAGGTGGTTAGGGAGCTCGACTCGCAATCTGCGGGTCGCGGGTTCGAATCCCCGTTCCACCAAACATGCTCGCCCTTTCAGCCATGGGGGCGTTATAATGTGACGGCCAATCCCACTGTTCGTTGGTAAAAGAGTATCCCAAGAGTTGGCGGTAGGTGGTGATGACTAGCTGCCTTTCATCTGGTCTTACACTGCTAAATTAGGGATGTGTAGCTTTGCGCGGAATTCAAAACAAACAAACTCTCTATACAATCATCAATTTCCTTTGGAATTTTCTTGAAAATGAAATGTAATAATTTTTTATTTTTTAACGTTCTCTGCAAACGTCTTCAAACTTGGTAATATGTCATTTAAGCGATGTCCTCACAAGTTTTACTTATAATTGTCTGAGCCCTTGGACAATTTGTGAATTTTCTTTTATGTTTCTGTTCATTTAAAACCGTCTATATTTTGCGATTTTATCGACGTCTAGCGTACGATATTTCTTTCATTCTCTAACCCATAGAAACTTTCATTCCACTGGGATGGGCCATTACTGTTTCCTAAGTCACTGTGTTGTTGTTGTGAAAAGCAACCGAGAATAGTAATTTAATGTGTAAAAATATATTTTATTTTAAAGTTAGGATATATATATATATATATACATACATATATACTTCTTGTGTGATCTCTGTGAATGAACTTTGAGACTTCACGTATCAGATTAGTTATACTAATAACGTTAAATATTTGTTATGGAAAGCAGTTTATAATAATTTAGTTTCAGAATACTATTATTACTAGATTAGTTTCATGCTATGGCATTGACAGCTCAATCGTCATCCCATTCCCAGCCGAGACCTTCTGTGGAGTTTTCACGAGCCGGAAAAGTTTCAGGAGGTAAACGTACCGGTTAAAGTTATGTTGGTGTTGTTGTACTGAGACCTTTTATTTTTAACTTTAAAGGAACCTTTTGTGTTCAGATACTTTTATTTCATTAAATTTAAAGACCTAATTCTGTTAATTTAATTATTATTGCTAACTACAATCGTAACTTATATTTTTATAAGCACCATTGTCTTAAAAAAAAGTCTAATAATTCTTTTACATTTTAAATTTTACATCACTCATCTATTTTTATTTTTAACACTGAGAGTGGGAGTAAAGCACTAAATGCCAGCCAAAACACAAAAATGTTGTGATTACAAATAAGCATTTCACACTTGTTTTAGTTGGGAAAGAAAATTATTAAGTCCATTGAAGATGGTTCTGTATTGAGATACCACTCTTTTCCTTTAATATTTTTTTATTAATGTGCTATTTTGTTTTATTTATCTTTATTTTTTATCATTAAATTATTTAAGCTTTTTCCTATACATTTATTTTCTCTATTTTTATTTTGTTTCTTCCTACTTGTGGTTTTGTATTTTAAGATAGCCTGGTATGACGGTTTTCCACTGTACTTTGATGTGTCAGTTGTCTTGTTACACTTTGTTTCAATTTTCTGATTAATAAAGGTTTTACTACAATTTAATAAGTAAAAAGTTATTCATAATGAAATTTATGTTTCAAGTAAAAAGTTATTTGGTATGTACTTTATGCTATCATTAGCAAAAAAGGTACAATATTATAAGTTTTAATGCATGTGTATGCTAATCTTTGGCCATTCTTTTTTGTAGTGTCTGGATTTATAATGATATTTACATGTTATTATTGTGTTCTTTTAAGCATTTACATTTGTTTTTACAATATGAATGATTTATTTCTCTATAAATAATTGTCAGATGAGATGCAAACTAACCTTCTTTTGGTGTGTACATTTATGATAGTTGTCTTTTTTTATTTTTCACCAAAGCACAAAAATGTTGAAGTTACAAATAAGTATTTCACACTTGTTTTAGTTGGGAAGAAAATTGGATTTTTTTTTTCATTTCAGTGTAACATAACACATGCTAATTAACATTTCTGAAGTTCTGTTCTTTTGTTTCTCTATTCCGTCTACCATTCTTTTCCTTTAGTTGTCTTTATTGAAGTTTTTTTGATGTACTTCCACATCAGAATGCCATAAATTCTTCCTTATTTTTTTAGTTCTCATATATTCATTTTTTTTTACCTTTCCTCTCATCTTGCCAATTTCACTTAATTCACAATATTCTTGTAACCCTCAAAAAATTTAACCACATTTTATAGTCTCTCAATTAGTTCTGTTTTGGATATTGAATTGTTGGTACTTTTATTCTTTTTGATAAGTTTTTAGTGGTGTTCCAATATGGAACTCTCTCACTAATGAATAGAGAAAGATGTAGTATTTTATATTGCATTCTTAGATGGGATGACTGGCTTTTGGTTCTGTTATAGGAATTTTGAATATTAGAACAAGAAGGTTATTGTAACGTTATATAAGGCACAAGTAACAACTCATTTTTATTACCATGTGCTTACTTTTGTATACAGGAAGAATATCAATATGTCGAAAATAATACAGAGATACTGAGGCTTAATTTCTGAATTTGCTTTTTCTACATGATTGAAGAATTAGAAGAGATGTGATTTAAGAGCTCAAAATTGAAAATAGTTTGAACGTAGAAGATTAAAATTTTGGACCTCTTTTTTTTGTTTTTTTATTAGATAGTAGAAGGATTAAAGGAAACGATAAAAATGTCCAAAATCATTTGGTGTTTAGACAGTCTTCACAATAGTGATCAGTGGAATGAATAAAAACTTGAATACTATAATTTGTAAGTTTAAGCTTTGGAAGGTTACAGAATATAGTCTTATTCTTCAAATGGGTTACCTGATCTTTTGTTGTCTATTTGAATATTTTTCAAAAATTGTATTGGATAGGTATATAATGTGAAGGGCTATGGAATTTTTTTTTCTATGGGTTACTGATGTTTCAATGAGCATAATGGTCATGTGACCTGGCTTTATATTTCTTTTATTTTTTTATTATGATTTATGTTTGTTATGGTACCAGTTACAACCTATTTGAGCTATCAGGTTGTTATATTGGCCAACTATTTGTGTTGGAATGGGAATATGGAGACTTGAACTTTGTGAATTTCATAAAAAAAAAAAGAGAGCCAGTAAACAAGGTAATACAGTTAAGAATTATCTCTTTGAATATCTTATAAATCTGATACTCCATTAGCAGGTCACAGTTTTTTTTTCTTTACAGAAATTTGATAGGAAATAATTCAAACATATTAAGCAAGACCATAACATCAGGCAACACTATATACACTTTGGTCAAATTATTATTTGTCCTTCAGTGATAGCACTTTGTATTCACCCACTGTTTTTCAAATGCTTTAGATAGGACTTAATAAAAAGGTTGATGGATACTTGGGGCATCAGGGATGGATTTGATGTTTAGTTTTCTGTTTATTTATGGGACTTTGGTTATCCTTGATATATGAAAGGGCCCCTTTATATTTCATAATTTATTTATCTAACTTCACATGCCTGTAAGCACAACTGGTAAAACAGTTTCTTTGTGGTTCTGACATCCAGTATGAATTCAGAATAGAGGAATTTTTAGTGGTTAATAAGTGACATCAGTGGCCTAACTGGCCTTTGGTATATTCTTATTTTTAGTTTGTTCCATTTACAAACTTTCCTTTTACTTATAAATTATTAGCTTATCATCTCCTCTCAATTGGGAAATCTTTGAAACAGTAAATAACATAAACCATGATATCCTTGTCAAGAAAGACAAACCCTTATAAGATAATTAAGTTTTCTGAAACTACTGATTATTGTTAAGTAACTTTTAAACATATACATAAACAAAAATCATAAGAATAAGCAAGGTGAAAAGTGATAATTTGACTAATCTAGGTTACTCCTTATCGAGAAACCCGAAAGTAAACATAATTGTTTCCAGGGCTGTATTTTGCATGTGATTTTTTTACAGTTTATATTCTGAAATTATATACTCACTCCTAACAGGGGTTGTACAAGGATAATATAGGTCAGTTGAAGCAACTGCAAAGTTCCATATTAACTCTGAATCAATGAATATACTGTTACAACAGCAGAAGTCACGTGACGCTGCTGGCGCGTGCGTGACTGAGTTTCTTGAATTATCGACCAAGTTCACAAATTTTTGGAGATGCCTCTTCGTTAGTATATAAGCCTGGCAGAGAAAAGCCAAAGGAGGATAAAGCAAACAGTAGTCACAGTGAGTTTTGGGTAATTTACGATTCTGTTTCGAGCTAGTGTGTGTTTTGCACTCGTAGAGAGCAAAGTTACCGAGATGATGAATCGCTGTGATTTATAGCGTGTATTATAAAAGTTGTTAAGTTTAAAGTGATGAGAAACGTTCTGACTGGGGAATTACTGTGTACTAAAAGTTTGTATCGAGAAAGAATAAACTGGTTTAATCAAAAAAGGACTTGTATTGCTGAATTTCTACAGGAAATTAACAAACAAGCAGATACGTAACAATACTTTTTTGGTGTAGCAGAAACTGGTTTGCTTTGTTAGATATAGTGTACGTGAAGTTTCTATTTTCCATTAGTTAGTTCAATAGAGTAAACTATAGGGACAGATAGAAGATGTAACATTGATGGAAATATTTAAATGTATAATTGCATGTAGTGAACAAGATTAATGTTGAAAATAATATTTTAAACTGCTGGTCCATCAGTTAAATTATGGCAGCTATATTTAGTGTTTATAAACTTCCTTAGCTTACATCTGATGGGTAAAACACAATAAGATGTAGAGTTGTGGTGTATATAAAGCTGGGTAGGAATGAAGTTGTAATGAATTTAGAAGAGAGAGAGAGAGAGAGTTAAATTTTTGGTCCATGTGGAAACTGGAAGTTAATGTGCAACCAAGTTTTGATCTCTTTTGAGTGTAGTTGATTGAGTTAGATGTTCAAAGCTTTTTGAATTTGTAATTTTCCAACTTAAAGCATTGTTGATGTTAGAGAAAAATTTTTACTCAGTGCTGTAGTGCTTATTTTCATCAGTCTGGAATGACTTTTTCATTTTTGCATTTTCTCTACTTATTTCATCAATGTAAGTAAAAGTTGAGATGAAACTAAGTTTATAACTAATTTTTTTGCATAGTTATTGTGAATGGTCTGAAGCTATTTTATATTTTAATATTCAAGACTATTTTATATTAAAATTTTATATGAAGCATTTATTGAACTTTAAATTGGAATCAGTTCCTACAAACTTCTGTCTGATACTTAGAACATAAATGATACTGAACTTCTTGAATGTTTCAGGCATTCATTAGTGATTTTGGGGCAGTAACTTAATAACATTCAAACCTCTATGGTACCAGTTCATGGAAGAACATACCATGATTTCTGTTTAAGAACCATGAGTAATAAAGGTAATAGAAGGTATTTTAAGCTAACCAAAACCAAAACCATAATTTTAGAGAGGTTTTTGCAAACATTTTATTTTAGTTTATTCCTACAACAAACATTTGTTATAGATAATGTGCCACAATGTACCTACGCTGTTATATAATGTGCCACAATGTACCTACGCTGTTATATAATGTGCCACAATGTACCTACGCTGTTATATAATGTGCCACAATGTACCTACGCTGTTTTAATAAGGGTTTTCACTAGCAGGTTGATGGTATAGTTCTTTATGATTTCCAGTGTGAATCATAGTCTTTTTAAATATATTGTCAATTATCTGTTTTCATTTAAAAGTAATATAATGTACAGTCAATTTAGGAAATAAACAATGTATTTCATATTTTAATTACAAGGTTATGCTTTATAAGGAAGTTAAAGCTCTAATGTTATTATGGGTGTATCATGATTAATATGCAACTCAATTTTATTTTTTATATTGTGTGATAATGCTTTTAAGTTAAATGCTAAAGCCAAACATATCCATGTATTTTTGCCAGAGTGATCAGAAAATACATGTTTATGGTTACAAGAATTTGTTTGTAATTAGTTGAAATATAATTCCTTTTGGAAATTCACTGGAATACTAGAATGTTACTGTTTAGTAT
Organism: Limulus polyphemus; assembly: GCF_000517525.1. Lineage (NCBI taxonomy): Eukaryota > Metazoa > Arthropoda > Merostomata > Xiphosura > Limulidae > Limulus > Limulus polyphemus. The sequence goes on from NW_013666249.1 coordinate 286,973, forward strand.
GATACACATTATGCTTTGTTAGGGTTTCAGTGTGGGATATTAATAATTTTACATATATAATCACAAGCCTAAATACTGTGTATGGGTTATTTATTTTTAGGCTACATACTGAAAATGTTTAGTATTAAAGATTAGAAGTCCTATATATATTAAATAACAAGCCTCAGTTTCAAGTAGGTGAATATACAATATAGGTTACATGTAACAGTATTTTAATTATTTATAAGAACTAAGTGCTAATTGAATTTGTAAATAATATCATATTGATCATAAATAATATTTGATATGTTAGCTTTTAATTCATTACAGACTGAATAATTTTACTTTTTTATGTGAAAATCTGCAGTAAATATGTTTGCTTTGTTTATTCCATTACTAGCTTGAATGTTGATTTAAAATGAAGCTTATTTGGTTTTTAAGATTAATAATGCAAGTAAATTAATATGTAGAATTATGCGCAGACTTTTCTCTACGTTAAAATACTTTTATTTGCAAGTTTTCGGCCCTCATACATTGTTTCCTGACAAAGGATCTGGTAAGAGGGCCGAAAACTTGCAAGTAAAAGTAGTTTAACATAAAGAAAAGTCTGCGTATAATTCTACATATGAAGTTTTGTTTTTGTCTCTCATTACAAAAACCTATTCTTTATAATTTTTTTGGTATTCTTTCCTAATTTTATTTCTTATCTTTATTTGCTTGAATGAAGTTACCAGTAACAACTGTCATTAGGGGCAGTTGATGTATTTATTCTTGTACAATCTCTTTGTGATACCTTTGAGTTGTTTTGTTGTCCACAGACAAACATCAGTTTTCATCAGTTACCAATCTTCAGCCAGAACTATTCCATCACCAATAATTTTAAATAAAAAGCTCTGCTTTCTAGTATTTTTTTTGAATGAATGATTTGTATATTCATGGTGTTTTGAAGATTTATGGGAATTTTAATGATAATAAGTGTAATAAAACTAAGAAAACAGAGTATCTGGGTTTAATTAAAGAATATTCTGTTATTCTTTGTGTAAGACATGGTATTTCTTATAGAAGATGTATTATGTCTTTGACTTGGGTAAGGGAGATGAGTAACATACCTGAGTATTATACTACTTCTTGTATGATCAATAACAATAAAATATAGATTTTGCTAAGCCAGAAGATTTTATTTATAAAAGAACTCCTTTCCTGAGGTGGTTATTTAAAAAATTAATATATATATTATACCCTATAATCTGAGCACTTTTGAATGGTGGACCTTTCAAAAGCACTCGATTAATAGGATATCGTATCTAATTGATTTCTTGAACTTGCATGTTTTTAACATCATTAATAAATTAATATATAGGCTAACTTTTTTGTACAACATGTACTTTATCATATTTTTAGATTGATTTTCAATTGACCAATATAAAATTAAAAACTTTTGTTGTACAACTGCATATCTTGTAAAATTTGTACTGAGGTGGTTTGTCACATTTTTAATGATGCATTTGCATTTCATACCTAGTCAATCTCCTGATATTAGCTATCAGTCAGTTGGGACCTTTCTTAAAACTGATTCATGATTCACCTTGCTTGCCATCACATTAACCACACCAAAATTGTCAAGTATGTCTTTCACTTAAATTCTGTATTTTAGAAACATTATTCACTTTTCTACAGAACAAACAGCTATTATCTCACACCATGGCCAAGGAGTATTTTATGCATGCCACAAGCCTTGTATGAAACTTCCATCTCTACACATATTAATGTGGTTTGTGCCTGCCTGTGATATAATCTAACCCTCTACCAATAGGAATGCAACGTATCCTTCATGAGCCTAGCATTTCAACAAAGTCTCATTCTTTTCCTTGGCACTAACTTGTTCTTAAGAATTGCAGAAGTTTTTAGTTTATTATTTTAAATTATTGTTATAATTTGTATCATACTTTTTCTTCCTTTTGTTTTCTTGATTATGAGAAAGACAGATACTAAATTTTAGACTTTCTGTTAAAACTTTGATTCAAATTATCATAACTTTGATTTTACCTCTTAATTTTTGGACAGGTGTTCCACTGTCTGTGGTAAGGTTTCTATGGCAGTTCTATTTCCTGTTTTTTTTTTAACCCAGTATACAGGGTTTGTTAAGTACTTTATAATTTCATCATTACAGGAATGACCTAGGCCTATGTACCATGGACATACCAGGCTAAATTGTTTTAAGAACAACAACAAAAAAAAAACAGTTGTGTGGAGAATTTAGATTACAAATTCACATCTCTATGTTTTTGACATTTACCAAGATTCATACACTTTTGCAATGGTAACTGGAGGCACTCTGATGATCAGTGATGTTACCACCATTGTGCACCAAGTGGTTCACACCATTCTGATTTTAAATCTGAGATCTCTGACCTCCTGCTTATGTTACTTCAGTTGATCCTGACAGAGGAAACTGTCTGATGGTTTCTATGCATATGTTTGCTTCTGGTTTCCTCTTCCTGATGAGGACCAGGTAATTCCACCATCCTTGTTACCTGCTTGGATTACACAGATATGTGTTTCTTATTTTTTCTTTCTTCAGTTATTTTTTGCTGAATCTTGGTCTACCTTCTCTTTCTCCATTCATTCCTTTCTTTCTCATTTTCCATCTACTCATCTTGGTCTTGCACATACTCAACTTCATTGCTATCTGTCCACGGTTTACCTTCTTTTAGAGGTTTTACATCATGATCCTGTGTAAAGAGTAGCGCTCAGGTGAGCTTAATTGTTGGAGCTTCAATTAAAACTACTCATTACACCAAATTTATTTATTGGAGGATTTGTTGTGACGAGTGGAGCCACAAGTCGCTAACTCGAGGAGTTTACAGTTAGACTAAAGAAATCGAGTCTCAGGCCAAGAATAAACACTCAAAATAATGTTCATTTAACATAAATTAATTCTTATAAAACATTACACACTTGAACATTAGGTTTATCAAATTATTTCTTATAAAAACTTTAACTGCTTACGCTTACTATTTTGTACACCAGCTGATTAAGAGAGAGACTATACTTACAGTAGAGTTGGAGTATTAGAAGTCTTTGCTACGTTGCTGAATTTCACTTTCATGTTGGCCTGGAGAACTTGGAGAACTTCTTCAGTCCGAGGAACAGTGATTTTTTAGCCTCTGACATGGGTTTTTAAACTCCATTTTCCTTGTGTTGATTCGACCCACTAAATAGGACACAGCATCACCCACAAGTAGTCCTGTGCTCCTATTGGGTACTTTAGGGGAATTCCTGGGCTAAACCAGAACCTAAACCAAAACTCTCAAGTCATTGGTCATAGATAAGTGGTGTTAGCCGGCTGCCTATTCACTTGTACTGCTACACCCATGTGCTGTAACTAATACCACCTCAAAGTGCCAATATGATTCACCACATCTAAACTTTTCTGCAGCTTTCCTAGTGCTATGAGGGCGAGGTCAACAATTCTTCAAACTGTCACATGTACTGGTGTCTACATCCTGTTTCTATGCAGCAGTTCTTACTAACTCTGCTGCTGACCTTGGTCACTGATTTCCAAGCTCGCCTCTCAAACTTATTTCGGGTAATGCACGTGTCTTGCTGCTTGTTTCTAGGCGATGCTCCTTACATAACCAAGTTCCTGCTTATCAATTCTCAAGGCTTGTTTCATATCACAGGCGTCCTCTTGTTGCCTCTTTTTCTTTTTATATCTATCTTTGCCTACTTGCTTATATTAAAAACCCTTAAGCTTTTAATATATGTAATTTTAAGTACTAAAACTCTTGAAGCAGTTTGTAAAATTTCCTCAAAAATTTCAAATTGCTTCACCTGTCAGCTTTACTGGGGAAACTTTCACTTTCCTATTTATCAGGTTGGTCTCAATTTTATCCTTCTACTTAATGTAGTTTGTTTGATTATGGGATGTACTTCATTGGGATACCTTACTTTCTGACATTCACTTCCCTCAGTATTCTGTCAGGGGCCTCTATGTAGCACCCTTTCTTCAAGTTAGGGTATTTTTTGAGAATATTTCTTATACTCTGGAATCTGAAGCTGATACAGCTTGTCAGCAGTCATCTCTACTCACTTTGGTTTCTTGCTTCTTTTTTATCTTTTAACCAGAGGTTCCTCATCCACTACATCCATGAGGAGTAACCCTCTCTCCTGTTCCTAGTCTTCTCATTACTATCTGAGGGCTGGCTATCACGGGTCTTGGAAACGATTATTTTTCTGGAGCCACCCTTTGGTTCCAGCTCAGTAGGAGCTCAGCTCTCCCACTTTGTACACCTGTGGACTCCCTTTGCCAAAAATTGTTGGTTTACACAGGTGACATCTCAGGGGTTTTCTATGTCCTTTCACTCTTCACTTCACCCCATTAGGAACATCATTAAACAATTTCTTGACTCCATTCTGGAGTTTTACTCCCATCTTTTTGTCATTCCCACAGGTGTCGGAGATTGGTAACCTGTTCCTCAGTTCAAGATGGATGGTTTTCTTACTCTGAGAAGAGTACTTTCCTGGGATATAAATGATTTGATATATCATTGCTTTCTTCACATTCTGATTTGTCAGAATTTTGCTTCCTTCAGTTTATCCATAGTGGTCTCCCACTGAATGATACCAAACCAGGCTATATGACATGCTCCATGGGTTTTCTTTTTCTGACTCTAATATATAAGAAAGAAGCTCATCTTTGTACTTTTTTATCTGCAACTACCCTGACCTCACAATCATCTTAACAATGTGGGATTTTAGCTATTTGTTTTATAAAGAGGTAAGTAGCATTTCTGGAGTTAACATTTTCTTTACCTTAAAATGTATTTCAGATAGCTACTCACCTCTCCACATAACCTCCCTACTTCTGGTGTGTTTCTTTTGTCTCATCAAGAACAAGCCTTTGTTGAAATGCTAGTGCTTGTGGGCTTTATTGTGCATGGAGGATGTGGCATCCTCATTTTGGTTGAGGGCTATAGTCTAATGATGATTGCATCATAGGCTGGCACAGTCCACTTTAAAACTTGTAGAGGTTGGAGTTTTGTCTATGGTTTGTGGCATCTACAAAATTCTTCTTGGTTGTGGTGCAAGGTAATAGCTGTTTGTTCTGTGAAGAGGTGAGTATCTATTTGTAATACATTTTTAGGTAGGGAAAGTGCTAACATTTGTTTTTTGATTTATTAATCCAAGTTGTACATTGAGTATTTGATATAATTTCTATACTGTATAGATAAGTATTCTTATTTTGAAGTTTAATCTTTATTTCAAAAACTTATTATCAACTTGAAAGTTTTTTTAAAATTGCTATTTATGTGATCATCCCATTTTTGCAGCTACCATGGGTGAAATTGAATTATATACCACTCACCTGCCAAGCAGATGTTTCACAAAATCAGTTAAGAGTTAATCCACTAGCTAGTTGCTGTTAATAAGGCAGCTCTTTTTATTTTTAAGAGTTAATCCACTAGCTAGTTGCTGTTAACTTTTTAAACCTTTTGCATGTTTGGTTATTATCATATTCAAAAAGCTTGCTTTTCTTGCTTCTTATTTAACCTACCAAGAGGTTATTTGGACAAGGCAAACTCTTTGTTACCAAAGTTTTGTGAAGTAATTAAATAATTTTTATGCACATGGCTAAGTTCTTTAGACTGTTTAAATTCATTAATTGGTTAGCTTTTTGAAGTGTTTTTATTGAAATTGATTGATTTGCAAATATCTTGCTTTCCTTAAGGTACTACCCCATCTTTTTTTTAGGATGTGTAGATGAAGTTAAGCTCTCTCATAAACAGTTTTTTTGTAACAGTCAGCCATTGTATTTATGCAACTTACTTTTCTACCCAATAATTGGGTAAGAGTTTGATGGTGAGGAGATCTGGAGGTTTTATTTGATGGCAGTGATTTCCATCAAAGCTATCTCTGCCTTTTGTTTTTCATAAAATAAAGGGGATCTGTTTATCTTTCTCAAAAGGATCTGTCTGGAACAGGATTTTTTGTCCAGGTTTTTTGAAAATTTTTATTGGAAGCCCTTGAATACTCATCAGGACAAGAAGACAGCAGACATCTCTTCATTTTTTGCCCATTTGTGAGTGTTTCTTTCATTTTAGGACCATAAAGGTGTTTGGTCCTACTATTTTTAGTTATAGTATACTATAGATGAAAATATTTAACAGAACAGGTTTTTTTCTGTCATCATAAATCTTTGTTTCTTTCCCATATGTACTAATTGGTTCAGAAGATATGAAACATTCTTGGAGCTCTGTTTGACTTTTTTCAGCTAACTCCTATGGCCCTCTAGGAGAGATGGGGGACTGGCTCTGTTTGGTCTGAAACATGAACTTTTTCTTTGTTTTAAATTCATTTCACCTTCTTTGAATTCTGTACTTTTGTGGTTTACAAAACCTGATTCTGTCTGTTTCAGAATCCTGGATGTGGCAGTTTCAAAGTTGCTAGGATGTGACACTGTGTTTTAACCAAGCTTGATTTTTTACTCCCATATAAGGCAGGTTTTTGTATGATTGATGTGACCTGGTCAATGGATTTAACCTTCAGAAAGGTTATTCTTCACGTTCATATTTGTAAAGGCTCAAGTACTTTTTAAAAAATGTTTTTTTTTCATTTTCTGTTTCATTTTCTATACATTTATATCATTGCATTCTTGTTTTTATGTCTATGTGTACATAAATACTGCTAATAGATCAGGATATGACAACAGATTTTCACATGTGTAACTTAAGCAGATAAAAATTAGTCAAGATTGACTATAATATTATTTTGTAGTGTACATGTAGTTTTTTGTAGAAAGGAATTTGAACCTACAGAGTGCCGTCAAGTGGAATAATTTTCTACACTTTGCTGAAATTCAAGCTGCAGGGTCTAATCATACAGTCATTGTATTTAATAATCAAATTGAAACTAATGATGAGTTCAGTTTTAGTTTTTGATACATGATATTGAGAATGCCACCTTGATGTTGAAAGAACAGTAGACTTAATGAGGAGTGCTCTTATAAGACTTGAGTTCCATGTGGTATAAAAAATAAAAATACTGCTTTAGATTTAGCAGTACGTTTACATATCTACTTACACAAGAATTGCAAGAGGTGCTCTTGATGTGAGTAAACTAGGAATAATTATGAAGTAGAGTGTTGTAAGAATTCATAGAAGCCAATAGTGAGATGAATATTTAAGCATGGTTTTTTCTAACATTTTATTAAGAATTTCTCAAGAGGACAATCAAATGACATTGAAGCAGTAGTAGCCTAAAATCAAAGTTTAGTGCAAAATACAATAACATGAATGATATTGCTTTAGATTTAGTGTAAATGCACTATCAGGTATAAAGATGTATTCAACTTAGGTAAATTGTACTTATTGTGTATGTATTGGTTAATTATATGAGTAGTACATGCCATGGTAAGCTTCAGACATGTAGAATTTCCTTGAATCTATTTATTTTAATTTTGTTGTCATTTTTTCTGTTTGTATTAAGTAATATATAATGTTCAGTGTATGGCCCATTAAGTTCCAAAGTGACCTGTAGGTGTAAGTTAATATCACTACCATGACATTTAAGTTCATATTTCTTCTTTCTGGGGTTTCACATCCAAAAGGTACCAAACCCAGAAGAAAATGAAAAATTAGTTACTGTATTGACCAGATTATAAAGCGATGTTTTTTGATTAATAATTAGGCTGTAAAATTCATAGTCATCTAATAGTCATGGCTGACCACAGGCCCCTTCCCCCTACTTTAGCCTGTTGCATTCCTGAATGTCCAAATAGTATCCGTCTATGCATGCGTGCCAGATGTTCACTTAAGGTCATCACTAATTCTTGCAACTAATCCACCTGCAGGCTGTTCAGTTATAGCATTGATTTTGTGGACCTAAAAAAAGGACATTATGACACTAAATTTTTTTCTTTCCCATATTTTCTGAAAATGGGGGTTGCCTTACGTTCGAGATCGCCCTATAATCGGGCCAGTAAAATAAGTTAGTATTATACATACATGAAGATGATGTGTTTGTGATTAATCTTTTCATATCAGATACTTCTGTTAAGATGAGATATTTAATTTGCAATTCAATAAAAGAGCTTTAAACATATGATTCGTAGCCATGAGCTGAAAGGTATTACAGCATAAGGAAAATTCTACTTTACACTGGATTGTTTTTGTTATGATAGCACATCTTATATATCCAGAGTAATCTTCACTTTTTTGCCACGTCAGGTAATTAGACAATTTTTCAGTCTTTTTTAATTGCTTATAACTTAATTGAATTGAACTAGTCAATGAGAAAAGTGGTGTACAGAATTGTTAAGTTAATTAATATGGTATTCAAATGGTAATCTAATGTGCAATGTTAGAGCTTTGAGTTTACTTAAAATTGTAACTAATTTCTTAGGTTTTCAAAAATCATATACTTAGATATAATTTATAATGATATATATATATATATATATATATATATATTTAATATACTTCTATTTATAATGATATATTAATATACTTAATAATTCTATTTATAATTATATATATATATTTAATATACTTCTATTTATAATTATATATATATATGTATTTAATATACTTAATAATTCTATTTTCATGCAGTTGTTCTTGCATTTTCAAAATTAGAGCTGTTGTGATTTTACTTTGGAATGCATATAGTGTCAGGATACACTAAATTTGCTTACTCTGTGTTTATAAACTTGCTACTAGAACATTCAACAAAATATATAGAGTTGTGGTATTTCACTCAACTTGCATTCTTATTTAACCACACAAAACCAACTATTTGGCCACTAAGAAATACTCTTTCAAAAGTTCTTTTAAAACTGAGAATCATCTTCAGTATTGATGATGGATGTTGTGAATATTCACCCCCACCTTAAAATGTTGTAATTAGCCATCCCTGTTTATGTACTTATTAACAGCAGAATGACCTTATAACGCCCCTTCCTTCAAAAGTTTGAATTAGCCATGCATGTTATTGTATTTGTTAACAGACTTCTCAGAACTCAACAAAACATTAAGTTTGTAAACAAAATTGTAGAAAATTACACAGCAAGCCTATTTGAAACTGAAATGAAAACAAAACATGTTCAAACATGCTTATTGCATATGCATTTTCTTTAAAATAAAAGAATGTAACATTTTTGATCAAAACAAAATGACATTACCCTGAAAACTGGGTTTTTAAAATTTATTTTGATGCCATAGCATTACATGAAAATTACGATTTAAAAATTGGGCAGTAGAAAAAAGTTTTTTGTTGAATTTTAACAACATATGTACACAGAAATGAATATGGCATCCATAATTCACCTCTTAGTAGGCCTTATAGCTATACATATAATTGGTTTTGGAGATTTATTTTTCTCTTGTTCTTTATAAACATACATAATGGACAGACAGACATTAGTTTTCCCAAATCATGTTATTATATTAATAGAATGTGTCAAAATTTGACAAAATATATAGAGTTGTGATATTTCAAACTATTGTCTAAAACTAAGCACTATGGAATTCATATAGGAAAAGCTGTTTATAAAACTACCTCGTAAACACTATTTTTAATATTTACACCTTTAAGAACATAATTATTCAACAGATAGATTGACTGTACCCTAGATAGAGTTATATGGAACTGACCATAAGAAAAAATTGGCTCAGCTAAGTGCATCCCAAGTAATTAAGTAATTGTAAGATTATTTGTAATTGTAATTGTAAGATTATTTTACAACAAGATTATGATAGATTATACATCTTGTATGTTTACATGGAAATGGTAACGGACAATTTGTTGATAATTTTTCTACATGTTTGATGTGCATTTATCAACAAGAAATACATTTACTGACAATGCGGTCAACTCTTGTGATTGGTTTAAAATATGTTTTGAGGAAAAAATAACTTAAAAACTTAAAACAACTGTAGCTTCAGAAAAGTACAGGAAACGTTATAAAATATTTAAAAATGACTCCCCTTTTATTTCTTCATCTTCTCAGTCTGCAGATATAGACCTTATTGATCTGTAACAACCATAATGAAAGTATTTACCAACCAAGCCTAATAACTCAATACCAGCTTGCTGAAATTCATGAAGGACTGTACATACATATGTGCACATGTAATTTTAGTCTTATAATTGAGCAGTATGGTTGCACTGCTCTAAAAAATAAGAACACTGCTTTTATTAAGACAGTGGTTGGTTAATTTCAAATGAATCAGTACTACAATAACACAATGAGTTATGAAAGAAATGTAATATGGTATTGTTTAACGAAACAACTGTTCCTTTATGAAAGAAACGTAATATGGTATTGTTTAACGAAACAACTGTTCCTTTATGAAAGAAACGTAATATGGTATTGTTTAACGAAACAACTGTTCCTTTATGTGTGTGGCTCCCCCCTTCTAGGTATATGTAACATGTAACTTTCAAGGTTACAAGGTGAACAGTAATATAGTTTACAGCATATACACTTAATTATCAAATAGAAAACTAGAAGATAAAACAATGACATATTTAATAACTGTGCATGTAATTGATAGATTGCAACAAACCCATCAATGAAAAAAAAGTGAACTTTCAAAAACATTTCACATGTGTGTATATTTAAACTTCAAATGTCTTAGTGAAAGTTTGATACCTTGAACTATGGTGTAAGATGTATTTGCATCAATTATAATCAACATTACATCTCATCCATGTATGGTATGACTGTTTCAGTGGATGATTTACATCAGGTATCACTTTACTTGTTCCTCATTGTACCATTAGTGTGTACTACAGTAATGATTAATGGTGTTAGAATCCTTGATGTAGGTTGGTTATGTAGATTTACACTTCCTTAGAAAAGGCTTGATAAAATAGTTTGTATAAACACATTTTACTAACATGTTTTCCTTGGAACTGGAAGGAATCACAAGTGAAATTACTTGTGATTTCATGTAGTGTGAAAACGTAAGTTGTGAGTTGAGAAAAATGACAGCAGAGCCATTAAAACCACAAGAAATGTTTATATGTTTTAGAAGTCGGACTCAAGCTGTTTATTATACAAAGAAAAGGCCATAAATTTCAAAAATTGTTTACATGAAAAATTACTGAGTAAAACTAAGATACTTATGTATGTATGTATGGGTGTATTTAAGAAAGATACTTATATTTAACGAAGTTGTTATGTAGAAACACTGTATATAGATGAGTTACAGTTATAAACTAAATTTCTTTAGCTGTGTATTACATCATCAAAATTAGCTTAAATTAGTTGTGTTGATTTGCTGTAAATGTAGTACAGTAAAATATGTCTATTCAGTTATTTTCCAGGATTATTTCTGATAGTTGAAAAAGTTAGATTTTTTTAGAAACAAAAAACATTTTTTTAAATGTCCTTTAGCATTGTTAGTTAGTTCTTGATTATTACAAAATTTTGGTGTCATGAGAAATCAAACGTTTTAAACTAATACCAATAAACCTAACCTTTCAACTCTAACATTCAGTCTTAATGTTTTTCTGAATCTTTTTGGTGCCTTGAGACTACATTTTTTAAGGTTTCTTCTAAACTGCCATTGCATTTAATGAGTGTATTACTTATTCTGTCAAATAAAACAATAGTTATTTTTCTTCAGGTGGGTTTATGACACACTTTAGTGGTAAGTATATCCTGGTTATTTAAAACATGAACATCGAAGAACAAGAGTATCATTCTGTTGATTTTCCACAGTAAATTTTATATTGGGATGTTTACTATTTAAAAACTGGAGAAAATTGTTAATCAATTCAACATTGTTAAATATCAAACTATTATCAACATTGGTAGATTGTTTAGGCAGAGTATTCATGATGAAACTTTGTAGAATGGATGGCAACTGCCTGTTGTAGAGACACAAGTGTAGAGGATGACGTTTCAAAAGTCTTTCATCTTCAGGCGGAAGACTTTCGAAATGTTGTCCTCTACACTTGTGTCTCTACAGCAGACGTTGCCATCTATTCTACAATGTTTCATCATGTTATCAAAATACCTCCTGGCTTAAAACATATATGAAAGGACTGTAAGCAAACGTTTTCATGAAAACACAGGAAAAGGGTAGCAAGGTCAGGAACAAGACACTCTGTCAATATGTACTGTTGAACATAGAATGAGATTGTTTCATCATAAAACATAAAAGTGTTTTAAAAACATCTTCAGCTTTACCATTTTCATTTTCTTCAAACAATAAGTTAGAACCACAATCAGTGGTTTCATCTAGAGGTACATTTGATACCATAACTAGCATAGTGAACATTGTCAATGAACAGTGTTTAAAGCTATTTTCAAGTTCAAAAATATCCTTAAACAAATATTGATTCTATTTAAGTTATTTCAAAAAATTTTGCTAATGGTTGATTATAGGTACCTACACTAGAAACAGTTGATCTAACTGGACATCTTTGTTTGTGAACCTTGGGAGTCTATATAAAACTTCACACTGTGAGTCCATTGGTCTGATTTTTTGGCACTTTTCTTCCAATATAACATCATCTTTTTTTACAACTGATGAAGGTGTCTACTAAGATTGGCTTCCTTCTTTGCTGTGTGATCAACCCTTAGTTACTTGTGTTACTTAGAATAGGTTCCACTTTGTTAAAATAAAGTTACCTTTTGTCTGCTTTAGTGATTATAATACAGTTTCTTAAAACTTTCAAAACCTGGGTTTCATCTTTGCTTAAGTCACTGTTGTTCTTTTTTTCTAGATCTAAATGTTGTATCATACTGAAGCACAAACAGTGGCTGTTTAAAAAGTTGTGCAACCATTATTTCAAATTTGACAGTTAGGCGTAACTAAAAGATGAGAACACTTCCACTACATCTTCGGTTATGTAACTATAGGATGAACATACTTTCACAGCACCTTCATTTGTGTAACCAGAAGATGAGCACACTTCCACTACATCTTCAGTCGCTAAAATGTAAAGAAAGAATGGAACTTGAACTTTAGTTGACATAAATTTTGATGACTTCAATTAAAAATTTACTTACACTTTCAAGATTTTTCATACGTTTTCTTCAAAGTACCAATATTTAAACAACAGTTTGTTTTATAATAAATTACTTTTCTGTTAGATGGAGTCTTCCAGAGATTTTAATTATGAAGAAGTTTATTTTTTGAGTCAGTATTTAAAAAGTTTCAAGAAATTTTAGTAAATGCAAATTCTAAACTGTATATTTAAGAGTATCATATTTCTTATGTTTGACTCTATATCAATGTCCTATAGATATTTCAACACATTCATAATTCACACATAATAAAGGTTACCAGTATTTAAGAATTATAGACACATTTGTTGGCATAAAAAAACAGGTGCATACTGAAATTGAGTTGGTGATAATTTTTATATTGTGGTCGTTTGAGAGGTTGGATATAATGTAAAGGAATAGTGGTCTGATTTTTTGTTTAGTATTTTTAGTTATTTATAGAAGGTTGATAATAAACACACAAGTTGAAGGTATAAGGTTGGTAAAGAAACAAGTTGATGCAAAAACGAAAAGAGTGCAAAACTGAAATAATTTGAAGTAATAATCTATACTATTATTCTGCTTGTTTGTATTTACGACTGTTAATCTTTCTGACCTAGAACCTGCTGCATAAGCATGCGTAGTTAGAATGTTTCCCCAAGAAAAACCGCGCCTTCGCATTCGGTCGTAGAATAACATAAGTTTATTTATCGATAGTATTAAGTACAGTAAAATTTAGTCCTAACTCAACTAAAATAATAATAAAAAAAAAACGTACACAGGTTACAGAATTAATTTATCTGTTTATCGAACTTAGGCCTAACATAAGTTAAAGTTTTATAAAGTACGACCTATATACAAGTGGATTTACACATTTCGTTGTCTACGATTACAATTTGTTTGTATTGTGCTATAAATGTTTATATTTAAAGAAGTACTGTTACGATAAAGATACTAATTTGGCCGGAAATATTTTGGGGGTCTCTGCTAGTTATATTTTATTGTATAATTTATGATATTGTAGCTCTTGGATATTAATTACATTTAAAGATGTAAAAACGTTTAATGGTGACAGTTTTTTACAAAAAGATTATAATTAATAAAATAACCGTTTCAATTTGATATTTAATATGAATGATGTTTCTATATATTTTAGGATTAAAAGCTATATTTTTTATGTTTAGTTTGTTCAATTTGCGATAGACATGTTATGATGCTCATTTTCAATTTATACAATTGCGTATCTTGTTTCTCCTTGTTATAACAAATTCAACACCAGTTGCCGTTCCTCATATATATCAGCCTTAAGGGAAGATACCGAATTCCACAGTTGGTCCGCCTCTTCATATGTTGTATTTATGGGTATATACAGGTTACTATGGTAACGATTGCTGTCGTCATTCTCTCGACGTGCGTGTGTTGTCTTCTTTTCTTCCACCTTCATGGGATCGCTGCAATTGTTTTCGTCAGCGTGTGGGTGAGCCTGTGTTTCACATGATTTTGTTTAAAGGTCGAGGTCAATAAGATAAATATTCTCTGTAGTAAGTTGATACAATCGAAATTGAAGAAAATGATAACAACTAAATAATTCTACGTTAATTTAACCGAACTCTGATGAAAAATAGCCCAAGTAAAAAAAAAAATAAACCTATTATACAACTCGGTTATGATGCGCCCTCAGTGGCTCAGCGGTAAAGCAGCAGGCTGGCGACGCTAAATATCGGGTTATGATACCTGTGTTGGGCATAGCCCATTTTGTAGCTTTGTGTTTAACAACAACAAACAAACCAAACGATTATGTTGCACTACTTGTTAGTGGGTGAGTTACTTCTTAGACAGTGGTTCCATGGTGCTGGTTGTCCCTGTGGATGTTGTAGCGTTACTTCTTAGACAGTGGTTCCATGGTGCTGGTTGTCCCTGTGGATGTTGTAGCGTTACTTCTTAGACAGTGGTTCCATGGTGCTGGTTGTCCCTGTGGATGTTGTAGCGTTACTTCTTAGACAGTGGTTCCATGGTGCTGGTTGTCCCTGTGGATGTTGTAGC
>NW_013666249.1:302994-307439 GCF_000517525.1 Limulus polyphemus
CTGTAGCGTTACTTCTTAGACAGTGGTTCCATGGTGCTGGTTGTCCATGTGGATGTTGTAGCGTTACTTCTTAGACAGTGGTTTCATGGTGCTGGTTGTCCCTGTGGATGTTGTAGCGTTACTTCTTAGACAGTGGTTCCATGGTGCTGGTTGTCCCTGTGGATGTTGTAGCGTTACTTCTTAGACAGTGTTTCATGGTGCTGGTTGTCCCTGTGGATGTTGTAGCGTTACTGCGTAGACAGTGGTTCCATGGTGCTGGTTGTCCCTGTGGATGTTGTAGCGGGTGAGCTGATTTCGAATCGGAGCGAGGCCACAGACTATTTCCCGCACCCTAAACTGTAGATGCATTTTAAGAGTGACAGTCAATTCCTCTAGCGTGGATGGTGGGTGCTGTTGACTGGCTGATTGCTCTTCCTCTGGTCAGCAGCTCAAAATTAGGAATAGCGGCAGTAGCTTTGCCATAAATACAAATATGTTGGTTTTCGTGGCGACCTTAATTACTCAGACACGTCTTTGACCTTGTTTACCGTAACACACAGTAAAAGGAGTACAATATTGATGATATTTGCCGTTCAAAATTCGTTTTGTAAATACATATTTTTTAATGAAATCCTTTGAGCCGAAAAAGCTTTTTGTCTCAAATGTTTGTGAACAACATCTTTGAAACTTAAGAGTAACGTTGTCATCTTCAAAACAAGAACTTAAAGTACTGAAAATGTAGGTGTAGATATTTATACACATGGCACTTTCCTTTCCTATGAAGTGTTAAGGACAGACATCATAATAGTAAGCATATATAGGCTGAAAGCCTACTCATCCTATTTACACTATACATATATTTCTCACATTATAGATAGGCCGTATATAAACATGTGTATGATTATGAACAGACAGCATATATTAACAAGAACGTTTCTGTGTGTCCACGAGAACACAGCAATGTCGTTATATATATATATATATATATATGTGTGTGTGTTTTAATATATTTTATTGTTCGGGTGGCTCTTTTGGGTTATTTGGTAAAAATAATGCTAAGTTCAGTCCACGGAACGACAATGAATTAATTTATTTGTTGAAAAACGTTTTTTACAGGCTACGTTCACTTTGACACAAATTGTAGGCCTAAGTTCACAAACAAAATTTCCAACATAAACTCTGAAACTGCTGTAGGTCTAGTTCACTACTAACGTCTAACAGAAATTTATTAACTTGATAATATACGTCAGTTGCTTACTGATCAATTTTACTCGATCGATCTTCTCTTCTACAACTGCTCGATCTTTCACACTAAATTATCAACCACTACTCAGTATACACTTCATTAACTTCTCATTCACTGATTACTTGTATTTCTAAGAAATGTACCCTTATATATATATTATTATTAGTTAAAATTACTAGATTCGTAACGTCATTCCCCCTTTAGTTAACATCTAAATTAAAAACATTAAAAATGCACCTTACAATAATATATATGGGTATGTGTGCGTGTATAATATGTACATGCACATTTCGCATTGTATTCGGAAAAAGCCTTGGCACACGGTAAAAACATGCACACCTGAATCTGCTTAATGCTTTTAAGCTATAACCTTCACGTAAATCGCTCAATTGAGATTAAAGAGCGGAACGAATCATTCGTTTAGTCTCGAAGAAAAGTTTATTTCAAGAGAGAATATTGTGTCTGCCTTGAAAACGAATGGGTGTTGTTAAAATAGTTGTTGGTAAATGTTGTGGCAAATATTTTTATCTCTTGGCAAACATAAGGAGTTCGTTGTTTTAAGTAAAGTCATCATCATTTCACAGGAAATTAGCCAGATGAACACCTATTTTTCTTTCAAGTAGTGTACTTCTACAACATACACTTTTACGCAAGGTATCACATCGCAGTACGTTACCCACTCGAGGAGGCATTAGAGCCTCCTGGCGAATGTCTGGTGAAAAGTCGCACTGTATTACGACTGTGTCAGGTTTTTTATTCGGTCGGTAACTGTATGGTACTTACAAATACCTATATATATTTATACAGCCATATTCCTTTACCTAAACTTGAGGGATGATCCGTGCTGAACTTTTGAGATCGTAAGTCTGCAAGTTTAAAATAATTAATGAATTAGATATTTAGAAGCTGGAAGATCTACTGTATAGCTGAATAAAACAGTTAAGTTTCCAATAATCTGTGACTAAAGAAGATGTATATATATATATATAAATTAATTTCAGTGTATGAGATTAGCGCTGTAAAAATTAAAAAAATAACTTGTATACGGGCTAGAAATTCTAAATAAAATTTCAAAATTTAAACAAGTTCTGAAAAGGGTTCATACTAGTATATATATACTAGACCACCGTTATGAAGAATTAAAGTAATTCCAATATTGCACCGAAATGAAGGTATATTTTGAGATAATTTAATTAAATATTTCAACCCATTCGTGTTATTCATAATTCAAGAAAAGATATTTGATTGTTGATCGGGAGTAAAAGGAAAGACCATTTCATTTTTCAAAAAAGTGAAGTAAGAAGTTTCGTAAAGAGCGCGAACGGTAGTGTGATGTAAAATTACTCATGCTAGAAAATTTCATAAAAGTGACCCGAAAAACGGCGCTAACTTGGTAACCCGTGGCCCGATTTTAACGAAACTTGTTTTATTCTGTTTCTATTCTCATTTCAGTTGTACGGTATTCTTACAAATATGGGCTATTTTGCGCAGTTTTTACTGTATTTAATTACAGACAAGCAAACAAACAAACAATCTCAGAGTTTTAGTAGTATATATAGATATATATATTATAGTGGTTCTCAAATTGTGCAGTTTTTAAATTTAACACAGAAACGCCTTATAGAAAATGTTTGTTTGTTTTGAAATTAAGCACAAAGCCACACGATGGCCTATCTGTGCTCTGCCCACCACGGTATTGAAACCCGGTTTCTAGCGTTGGAAGTCCGCAGACATATCGTTGTGCCACTGGGGGCTTATATAAAATGTCCATTTTAAAACGTTTCGTACATGAAGATCTAATTTAAATTTTCACCTATGTTTCAGTGTTGTAATGTGTAAGATAATAAGTATGTTTGACTTGCCTTTTTTTTTATTAGCGTGTATTAAATTAACTTACTCACTAATAGAAGTGTGTTTGAACTTATTACTTCATAAAAGTACGCATAAACTTGTCCTACTGCTTAATAGCCTATTAAGCAGTAGGCCAAGTTCATACGCACTTGATTTAAACTAGATTTAAAAAAAAGGAACGCAATTAGTCAACAGCATCAGTCGTCAACTTTGGACTTACTCTAATCGAATAGTGGGATTTCACTGTCACTCTTATAATGCACTAAGAGCCCATCTGGACGCGAACAGCTGCCCCTGAGATTCACAGTCTGGCACGTTAAGCACTAGGTCACGCCAAACTCAAAAACTACTAGATCAGCGTGTTACGTTAAATAATATTTCTTTAATATGCAGTAGGACAAGTTAATACACACTTCTATTACGCAGTAGGAAAAGTTCAAGCAAACTAGTTCAAAATTATGGTCTGCGCCTATCGCAGATAGCCCTTGTGTCGCTTTGCGCGAATATCTAAAACAATTAGTTGGGGGGGGGGCTCATTTTGTTAAGTCATGATGTTGAAATTTGATGCAGTGACTATTTATCTCTTACGCATCTCTGGGATACGAAAGACGTTAGGCGCTATGTGTATCATCAGATTTTTATGAACAACAACTGTTATATGGTGGGACAGAGGTAAGTTTATGGACTTAAAACGCTAGAATCTGGGGTTCGATTTCCTGGTGGACCCAGCAGATAGCCTATTGTGGCTTTGCTCTAAAACAAACAAACAATGGCTACTTGACTACGAGAGAATAGGCAATATCAAAGTTACATTGAGTGTAACCCAGGTGCATTGCTGTGTATCTTAAAAAAAAACAGAAAGATTTTTTGTTGTTTATTTAGTTGTTAATTTCTTCTCTTCGCCAAAACGTGAGTTTCAGTGAAGAAAAGGTGACGTAGAGGCCTACTCTAGTCTTTGATTGGCTACTTCCGCTGCAACAGATTAGTTTTGGTGAATTCATAGCTTTTCATCGCTGCTTGGAAGAGAGAAGGAAATATAAGTAAAGTAGGCCTCATATAGTGGTGGAATATATACAATTTCTTTGATTTTATGTATAGTCCTTGTTGCTGACCAAGAAACCAACTTCACTGTTATCACTTAGGTTAAAGATTTTCAATCAGTGCCGAAATACTCTTTTCTATTAAAGGTTATGCAACAAAAACATGCGAACATGCCTCTCAGATATGTGCGGTGCTATTGGGTGGGGGCTAACTATAACTTATAAAGGAGGTTAATCAAAAACAAAATTCTGCAACATTTAAATAAGGCCAGTAAAAACAGTGATTAAGAATAATACCAAATTACTTGTGATTATGTTATAGTGGTTTT
>NW_013666249.1:308523-334119 GCF_000517525.1 Limulus polyphemus
AATAAACTAGTTTTAATTAAGAAAGGACTTGTATCGCTGAAGTTCCTCGGAAAGAATTTTTACGGGAAATTAACAAACAACCAGATATGCAACAATACTTTTATTATTCTGTCGTTGGTGGTTTTATGTATTTACTCTAGTTTGTTTTTGAGAGCTATGTATATTTATACATGTTTGTCGTCAGTGGTTTTGTGTATATACTCTAGCTCGTTTTTGAGAGCTATGTATATTTATAATAGTCTGTTGTTGGTGGTTTTCAGTATTTATTCTAGCTTGTTTTTGAGGGTTATGTATATTTATACTGGTTTGTCGTGAGGATTTTATATATTTACTAGTAAAAAAAGCACGTAAAAAAGACGAAAATTATAGAATTTAACCAAAACGAATTTGTCTGTATCCAAAATGCACCTACTCTTCACTTATTTCATCAATCTAGAAGTAATTCTTGAATCACCACATTTTAAATAAAAACTACTTGGAAAAATTAAACTTTATCGTGAACAAAAAGTACGTGTGTACCTTGAAAGAAATTTAAATAGCACTCTTGAGCCTATTTAGTGTAGTCTAGGTCAGGAAGTAAAAAAAACAGTGCGGACATTCCGACACAATTTTTCAACTCTTTCGACTGTACAAAAGATAAAAGACATTTGGTAGTAAAAAACGTTTATTTTTCTTTATGTTTTAAGGCCAAGTAGGTAAGATATATATTAAAATACCAAAAGAATATTTATTAATTAACATTTATTCACCACTTGAAACTTCTTAAACACTGACTCTATAACGTCAGTAATAGTAGGCCTATTTGTTGTCTAATTTAATCTATAAACGTAACGTTAGGCTTAGCTGAAAGATTACATAGTAAATTTTATTTTGCTTTTGGCTACAACTCAGTGTCATAAAACTTCTGAATTAAACCAGGTCTCATCAAGTTGGCTGGCATACGACAGACGTAGTGGTTTAGGCATTTTATGCAAGTGAACCGTAATTAATATCAATATTTAAGTAATGATTGTTGTCAGTGTGTTTATCGAAAATATTCTACTTGCCAGAAACCGCAGTTCAGCAGACTCGGACTGATTTTATTGGGTATTTTAAATACTTTACTCTTGTGTAAAGTTTTATTTTTGTTGATCGTGTTAGGACTAATAATAAACTAGAAAAAGTTTAAAAGTTTAGTAAAACGTTATATGTATATAGAACTCTGCAGAGACAGGAAAAGATGAAAATAAAGAAGACAAGAGCACTGGTTAAAGTTGTCATTTTATATATAGAACTGTTGTTTACATCTTACTCCAAAAATATGTAGAGAACATAAATAGGTTCTTTAGCAATGCCGAACTTTAATGGTAGCTCGAGTTATTTCTACTCCGGCCTATCGTCTGCTGTGAGACCTGCTACTTAGCTACAAGGGAATATTGCTGTGCTCAGATGACTGGTGTAAACAGCTAATATACGAGGGATGGGGAGAGGTTAACTGGTATTTTATTTGCTGTTGGCCAACCATATTAGATCGCAAACAACAAATGTATGTACCAATTTTATTGAGGGTGTGGGAAACTAGATACCATTTCCTCCATTGTTCTGTAAACCCCATTGTAACAGTTCGGCGAAATGCGTAACTCAAATCATAGTTAACGACTGTGTACGGTACATGTTAGTATATTTACGCATACTTATAATTGCATCTACCTGTAGCTGTGCAACTCGAACAATAAGTAACGATCGGTATACGTTATATGACAGGACAAATCAAACTTTTAGGTGCAGATATTTAAACAATAAAAAGTTCTAAACTGAGCACATGAACCGTAAATGAATCGAAATATTATATCAGTTTCTAAGCTTCAGTTTTCTTGTTTTTCAATTGGCATGCCGTTTGAAACACTTGAATTTAGATTGACAGTTATTTACTCTGCTTATTTTTCTGAGAAACCGATTTAGAATATAAATATACACCATAAAATAAACACTTTAGTTTAAGCCTACTGCTGATGTTCTTTCGGGGTTGGTGGGCGTGTAGTTTATGCATATATATATATATATATATATATATGTGTGTGTGTGTGATAAGAAAATACTAACCATCTTAAATTCAGTGATACTATATCTTCAACATTCGCCATAAAACTAGAAGACTCATTGTATGTAGTTTAATGTGTAATAATATATTTGTATGTAGTTTAATTGTAACAGTATACTTCTATATAGTGTAATGTGTAACAATATATTTTTATGTCGTGTAATGTGTAACAATATATTTTTATGTCGTGTAATGTGTAACAATATACTTTTATATAGTGTATCGCGTAACAATATATTTGTATGTAGTGTAACGCGTAATAATATATTTTTACTTAATGTGTAACAATATACTTATATATAATGTAATTTGTAACAGTATGTTTGTATGTAGAGTAATTTGTAACAATATACTTGTATGTACTGTAACGTGTAACAATATACTTGTTTTCGTAGTAAAGCGCTCCATCTCACTGTCGAGCCGGTTAAGATTCTGATTGTGTTTCTCCGAATTATTATTATTTTGTTTTCATTCACTCTTTAGGAAAAGACATAATCGAAATAGCGTGATTTTATTTTCATTTCAAAAGCCTTTGTTTGATTTCCAATATAATAAGGATTGTTTTCATCTTTCAACGTTTGAGATGATGAATGGAATCTAAACGGTATTAGCAATACATGTTGGTAATGATCACTTACGTTGTCACTTCAAGAAATATTTTGTTTTGTTAAACCATGAACAATTGTTTGCATGTAAATAGATTCTAAATAAGTTATTTCTAATTATAGGAACGCCAGGAAAACCGTCTGAGAAGAAGGGAGGTCGGAAAGTCTTGGATTCCAGCATTAATCTAGTGAAGGTGAAGTCTGAAAACACTGAAAAACTGAAACAAGGTAGGACTAAATAAATAAATCACAATTGAAAAGTCAGATCGCTCGAAAACCACAAGACGTAGTATAGGTTTGTGCCTGTTTTACTAATTTGATAACGTTATACCAGAATACAAGCATTTTAATTTTCACTAGTTTCGTATGGCAGACTCGTAAAGTGGCTGGCTACGCATACACGTTTACGATCCTTTAATTGTACTACAAATATTATAATTAAATTATGTTTTTGTTTTTGAACTTACGGCTTTGAGGCTGATCTTGTTTTATTTCCGCTTCTTCGCTGTCCATTGTAAAGTATAGATAATGTTTAGATAATATATCTTACTGCAACTACTAGCGTAAAGAACTGTTTCCACGTGCCATTGTTACCGTGTGAGTAGCTGTGTTACCACATGCTATTGTTAACATATAAGTATCCGTGTTTCCACATGCCATTGTTACCGTATGAGTAGCTGTGTTCCACATGCTATTGTTAACATATAAGTATCCGTGTTTCCACATGCTATTGTTACCATATATGTATCCGTGTTTCCACATGCTATTGTTACCATATAAGTATCCGTGTTTCCACATGCTATTGTTACCATATATGTATCCGTGTTTCCACATGCTATTGTTACCATATAAGTAGCTATGTTCCACATGCTATTGTTACCCAACAAGTAGCTGTGTTTCTACATGCTATTGCTACGATATAAGTAGCTTCTCATCAGAAATAAGTAGATCAAGTGTCAAAACAACAGGTGTTTTAGTTGTAATACCTGATAAATTTCAGAATAAACCCATCTATTTATTAAGAAATTATTATCTCACGCATTTTTGAGCAAAATATATCACTTGAAGGTCGCACAAACATTTTAAAACAAAATACTATAGACATAACATCGATGAGGAATCACTAGTTTTATTAAATATCCCACATCCCCCCCCACCAAAAAAAAAACAACTGTGGCCAAAATCATATCGTCAAATCATATTAAATCTTCTTACCCCTTTCAAATGAGTGAAATAAGAAACTTAGGTTGATAAAACAGAAAAAAAGTATGTATCAAGATATCGCATCAATATAAATCAATACAAATTCAAGAAAACGTCTGTGTATTTACGTAGGGGCGAAATATGGAACTGGAAACTCGGGTGTTTATTTCAGGATATTAGCACATTCAGTTGTGTGTTTATTTCAGGATATTAGCACATTCAGTTGTGGTAGCATTTGCTTTCATGGTTCTCATTCTCTTTCTTAGGTTGTCATATAATTTCATTTTCTCACGCTCTCATTCTTAAGCCCCTTTTATTGTTGTCACTAATGTTGAAGTCGAAAAGCAATTACGTTTTTCCGTTTTCATTGAACCAGAAACACATTCTGCTAACCCAATCGAAAAAAGGCACGAGAAAACATAATTGTGATCTCAGAAACCCATTTCCAGTATTGAACAGCTTCGATAAATTCAATATTCATTGATTCAGAATGAGATGTTTAAAGGGTTCTCCGCTCTTTTTCCCTTTTGGAACAGTCCCAACCTGGCTAGGTAAATTTTGCAAAAAAAAAAAGAAAAGAAAAACGAAGAAGCAGTCTGAGGAATTGGCCACTGTATGACACTTAAGTATTAAAAGATTGATGTAATTGTAAGTGTCACTATCACAGGGAAAAAGTCCAAAGACACAGCTTTTATTTTCTTGATCTATATAACAACGCTTAGATCAATATTAATAGAATATATATTAAAGAAGCGTTAATTATCCGTGAGCTAAAACCCAATTTCAATCAAAACACAAGTATACGTTTTCTGGATGGAAATCCACAACTTTCTAACATTTCATACAATGGACGACAGATTGCCTGATGATGACCAGTGGTTAGTTGTTATAGAGCCCAAAAAATAAAATAATCCAATCAAAAGTTGTTCCCTGGACTTGTATTGAAATGGAAAATGTGTCTTAAGTTTAGACCCTGCTCCTATGTGGAACTTCTATGCTGATTGACGGATTTTAACTTGATTAGTTTAAAACAGTTGATCTGATTTCATGACCTCCAAAAAACTTGATTTCTGTATTAAGCCCATATAGAGACTGATTGTTAAGGAAAATACAGTTATAACTGACCCAGATCAATTTCTGAAACGTATGTAACAGACCTGACACAGTTGGGTTTAATTAAAGTTACTTATAATTGACGCTACTTCCGACTTGAGTTTGAGAAAGATTGGAGATTCTGATTACAAGATGCTAGTTGAATTAGTGGACTATTCTCTCGAAATCCTTAACATAAAATTATTTGAAGGATTCCGAGAGCATAGCCCACAAATTCAACTAGCATCTTGTGATAGGGATTTATCAGAGTTTATAACACATATTAATTTAAGTGAGATGAATCTCCAAAAAGCAGTACTGGCTCAGTAGAGAGTCAAAGGGTTCCCACTGTTCTAGAAAATATTTCTCACCATTCTTCAAAGAAAGCCATTTTGCTGGAATATCAAACACAAACTTGTGAGTTGGCACCTCAGTAAAAACTGAAACTCAGTAAACATGCTGTGGTTTTGCAATCAGATGTTACAGTTTGACGTACTTCTTCAAAACCATTTGATAGTTTCTTAAAGTTATTATACGCATAAAGTTAGGAATGATGACAAGCACAATTCACAATAATTACCCATGGATACTTGTTCTTAATAATTGTGGATATACTATGACTTATATCAGAGTATTTGTGGTATCTAAACAAATTCTTATCCAGTTATGAAGAGGAACGTGATTATTTTTATTATTTTATTCAGTTAACCTTTCAAAAATACTTTCTGGAGTATCATCTACTGAAATCAAACTTCTTCATTTGTAACTCTACAGTCATCAACAAAGATAACAAAAAAAACCACATGTTTCACAACAAACGTCTTCCTAGTTTCATCCAGCGTAATAGAGAAAAAATATTTAAAAAGATGACCACAAATATATTCTTGAAATATGGACCAAGGACTTGCTTCACAACATTAGTCACCTTCTTCTTCTGGTCAAGTCTGACTCAGGCATTGACTTTAATGGCTTTAGAAGGTCGTCTGACAAATACGTCATATTCTATTAAATATGCAAAAACTTGAGGCTTAATTTGGAAAAGTCAGGCTTTGCGTGGTTTTTTCTTTAAAATGAGATGTAATAAATGATATGAAATAATCAACCCTTTCCTATGAGCACAAGACAAGTTCCTTTTTGCAATATAGGCAGTGGGCCAAGCGTTTATTTAAAGATATAGCTTTTTTGTTTGAATTAGCCATGCTTTGAATTCTCTATCTCTTTCCCTGTCTTTTTTTTTTTAACGTATTTTTTCTTCATATTAGAAATTTCTTTGTCTTAGGTTTGGGAGTGGTAGATTCCATGTCACCCTCGTAATTGGTCGAGTCACGAACTTTATAATATAAACCAAAAACCATTCGTATGGAATGATAAGTTTATGTTTTTATATTAGGAAAAAACTGCAGAGCGAACTTCCGGCGTCTGATAATTTTTACTATCTTATGCAAATACTCATTCGCCGTCACTTATGTAACAGTTTTAAAAAAAAAGTCATATTTTGATTAAGAAACTAACACTTCACTAACATTTAAAAGAAAAAGAAGATTAAAGTATCATAGTCTATTCAAAACTACAGATGTGATGCAGATTCTGAAAAATGGGAAGAATGTGTAATAATTAACAGAGTGGTCAAGGAGCAGTATTTCTGTTGCTTGAATTGATGACCAGGATGTTACCAGCCTATACATATTATATGGCACGTGTCAGAATGTTGTTTTTTCGCAACTTTCTGGTAACTGACCTAAACACTTCATTGTTCCGAGTTATATCAATAAAGTTATGAATAGCTAAACGGATAATGTTCCATAAAGTAGGCTTAGCGTATGCTCAAAAACTCTTACACTTTAAACGGAAAGTAAATTAAAGTGAAAATCCGTGGTTGGGATTCTTAGGCTTTCTATCACGAGAATTTTCGGATATACTCAGAACTCTATAAAGATTGATAATGTAAAGACAAATTTTAATTCCGTATTTTACATTGAATCTCTGAATACAGCAAATAAGCCTAACATACGACAGAAGCACTTGAATCCCCAGGCGTTAATGTTGAACACTGTGTAACAATTATATCCTGAAGTCTTAATATTCGGACTTTTGCGTACTTCGTGGCCTAACGCATATACTGGTACCGCGCTTTCCAAGGCAAAATACTGTTTGAGACATATATATGGCTGTTTTTTGTTTGTTGTTAGCAGTATTCCCTAAGTTTTGCCAGAACAATAATATTTCTTACAGCAGAGGGAGAATAAAAAAAGGTAGAGATCAAAATGGTGGATAATAGCAATTCGACTAGACAGCGGGGATGGTGAAAAAGTCACCTTTGTTGTAGCCTTGAGTAGATTATTTATTTATTTGTGGATAAAAAATGTTGGATCTAGCATGGCTAGGTGGTCAGGGCGCTCGACTTGCAATCTGCGGGTCGCAGGTTCGAATCCCCGTCCCTTTCAGCCGTGACAGTCAGTCTCACTATTTGTTGGTAAGTAAAGAAGTAGCCCAAGAGTTGACGGTGGGTGGTGATGGCTATCTGCATTCCCTATAGTCTTTCATTGTTAAATTAGGGACAGCTAGCTCAGATAGCCCTTTTGTAGTTTTGCGCGAAATTCAAACGAAACCAAGAAATGTTGTCCAACTCGAATCCAATCGATACACTCACACGAAAACTAAACAGAAAGAAAAAAACACCTTTATTACCTACATCAAAATCTACAGAAACCAAGAACACGAACGCACATAAACACAAAATCAAGAAACACATAAAGAAATGAAACAAACAAAATCACAACACAAAAGTATCACAGCACAACAACCTGAAGAACATACAAACCAAATGTGCGAAGAACTAACAGCATGTCCAATAACAGAAGTAGCCAAAAATACATTCACGAAATCGAGACAACTCTATTACCCTGCTCATAACAATCATGAAAAAAAACACATTTTACACCATTAATACCATACACAATACACCAATTCATGAACTTAATACAAAATACACAGGACAAGAAGTAAACAAGTCACCCGTATCCAAGCTACACAATACCATAATAGCAGTCAGATTAAATTCATGGACATGGCCCTGAAAAGGAAAAAGTAAGAAACTTGAAACTAATTTCCACTGTCAACATGCCAACGACAACAGTAGCGTCCAAAATGAACGATGGTTCAGGAGAATAATTAACAACAGCTCAGGAGGGAGGAAGAGGTCTAAGAAGAACCTGACCCTCCCAGATCCATAAAGATCTAAACCCGACACGAGAACATTGTAATATATAATTGCAATCATCTGTAACACTTCTTATTTGACTGATCACAAAAATACATGAGAAGTAAAAATCTTCCAGGTCAATTGTTAATCTTTGATTAGTGAACTGTAAGTTGATAAGTTCTGTTACTGTGTTTCTTGATGCATAATTTTGACAATAGTATTAATCAATAGGTTTGAGATAAGCCTTCTTCCAGGTCAATTGTTAATTTTTGATTAGTGAATTGTAATTTGATAAGTTCTGTTACTGTGTTTCTTGATGCATAAATTTGACAATAGTATTAATCAATAGGTTTGAGATAAGCCTTCACATTTATTGCATCAATATACGATTATGGGCGTCGTCATATTTCTTCTGACGAGAGATTATTTCGCTACGAAACAGATTCCTGTAAACAAGTTGTATATCTTTACCAGAAGAGAGAGAAATCAATCGGTCGTTTATTAAAAGTTTTATACAACGTAAAGCTACAATATTTTTTAATCATACTTATGTTTAAAAAATGGAAACTGTTAGAATGATAAAAAAACATCAATAGAAATGGAAATGTAATAAAGAAGGCTAGTTGGTGGAGGTGAACAGTTTTCCATTTTGTGTCTTCCGTTTGTACAAGTATCGAACACAGAGTGATATAAAGTCAACACACTCGAAGTTTTTCTGGTACTGGTTAGTATCTAATTATGGGTTAATTTTATAGGGCAAAAAGATTGAGACCATATACAGTCGTAACATTCTGCACATGGTGATATTCATAATACCATGAAAATTAAGATACATTACATATGAATTATCCAGTTAGTTTTTAAACTTCAGACGATTTATACTGTGTAAAAAAATGTGTTCATTTCTTAAACTTTATATAAAAGGCATTACTATTAATACATGAACGATTTAATTTTTTCCTAATTCCCCCCAGGTTTGCGATTTTTGGCCAAGAATGTCTTTTGAACTTCCCTCTTTCTATCCCCCCCCCCTTTAACATTCCAATCGCGTAGTATTTTGGGTTGGAAACTTGTGGAAAAACAAGATACTTTCTTGTACATAATGTATTAGTTGAGCGTTGACATGATAGTCACCAGGGGCCTACACGCATACGTACGCGCGCACACAGAAAGTACCTGTTCTATTTTAGACGAATTTGCTTTCACATATGAACACTTGAATATAAGTTTAATTATACAAAAAGAAAAACTGAATGGCCGTAATTGTGAAGGGCGGTTCTCCACTTCACGTAATTTTGTAAAGTGGAAACTAAAAACACGATTAAAATTAATCTCCCCGCAAATCCAGCAGCCAAGCTAACCAACCGAAAAGTCAGTTGGATATTGTAGTGCCCTAAATAGCGGTTGGTGATTATTGGCACGAGAGGACACCACATGTAAGAAACTAGTACAAGTGAGTTAACTTCTCTATTTGAACATTAATTGGCCACAAAAATTTCTGTGCGACTGTCAAAAGCAAATTGCATACATTCGAATACATTTGTGTGTAAGTATGTGACAAACGATTACACTACTCAAGCAAACGTAAAAAAATGGATGCCTATCACAACTTGTAATGTTTTGGGGCCTATTGACACAAAATTTGACACTGAAGACTTTGAAAAACCAAAACAGAAATCTTATTAAAACACAAACGTTTTGCCACAGGTACACTACACAAGAAACGTTGTAAGGGTGTGAAAGCTTGTACTGGAATCGGATATTGGTGAATAAATAATGACACAGGAGTATAATAATAGAAGATAAAAATAATATACAAAAACAAGTCAATGTTAATTTAATTTGTATGCACCATTTGGCACCTTAGGTGTGAAATAAAAGTGATTTAATAAGTTCTCTGTCTCTGCAAATTAGATTGTCTTTATGCATAAACTTTAGTTGGTGTAAATGAAAATAAAAAAAAAAGACTAAAAATCCAAGAAAAAATTCGCACTACATGTCATGCAGTATAGTTTTTGAAATTGTACTCTTGCTGTAGCTGTTAGTGTTTTTGACGTGCCTGTATATAGTAAGGGCGCTCCCAGTTTTTTTTAGGGAGGATACAACTAGGCCCCCAACGGTTCCTAAGGAGCGAAGCCCCCAGAAGTCACAGCATTTCAAGCGTTTTAGTTTTAGAAAGGAAAGTTATTGATAAACACAAAGCGTGAGATGTAACGTTGTAAGTATCTGCTTTTACGAGCCTATTTACTGAACCACGTTTATCTGTAAACATCACCAAATTGTATGTCATATTGTTTGACAGAGGTAATATGTATTGAATAATCAAAGTTGTGCTATTTACTCAGATGAAAACTGTTCCCTGTTGCACAAACAATCTCTGAAAATTATACCCTATTGTACAGCTTTCAGTATTTATGGAGAGAACAGAGTGACTGTATATCCTGCTGCCTTAAGAGGATGTGATACACCTATTGCGAAAGTTTAGATATCAAGTTAAAAGTTGTATCATAATTTATTATGTAACAGTGGTTACACAAGGCAAGAAATCATTCATTAACTACTTTTAATATTTGTAATTTGATGTGTCATACGTTTGTCCACGATAACTTACCGTCCTTTTCTGAGCGTCTACAGTTTACAAGTGTTCACCAAATGCTCCCTTAGACTTGCTAGTGTGTGTATGTTGGAATGATACATAAGCAAAATTATCATGCATTATCCTTTACTCACCAGGTGTCACTTTGTTTACTGAAAAACAAATCCATTGATTTAAGAGCCCATTTGTGCAACTGGGAAGGTATTGTTTCACGGAACCTCCCTGAAAACATCATGATGTAGTAAACTTGAAATTGTGAAACTAAAGGAGTATAAACACTAGTTTGTAACAGTATGGGATACAACACATAAAACCTTGAATATGAGTGATAAGTTTGACTGCTATAAACATACGAAAATGTCCGTCAGCATATGTTTATTATAACATTAAAATAAAACATGAAGTACACAAACTTTTGACTTAACTTACCGTATTACCCCTGATACTGGTAACCCTTTTTTCACAGTAGTAGCAAACTAGACACTTTGGTGGTGTCGATCAAAGGAGGTTACCCGGTAGGTGGCAGGACTGTTTCACAAGAGTTTTTGATTCTTATAAACAATGATTATCATATTTACTGCAATAGGGGGCACTGATGTTTATAGCAAAACTAGAAATAAATGGGCTATGTTTGCTACCACTTATTATAGATATATTTGTTTATAATAGAGGTATTACTATATGACCCAGTTAGTCTCTAATTAGCTCCCACCCTTGCAATTTGCAACGCCCCCGGGGCGTTAATTAGGGACAAAACGGTATACTCTTAAATAAATAACACAATACAGCATGGTCCAGTAGCTAGTGCTTTGGGCTTATATTCGGAAGGTTTAGAGTTCGAAGCTTCCTCGCGACAGGCCCGGCATGGCCAGATAGTTAGGGAGCTCGACTCGCAATTTGCGGGTCACGGGTTCGAATCCCCGTCCCACCAAACATGCTCGCCCTTTCAACCATGGGGGCGTTATAATGTTACAGTCAATCCCACTATTCGTTGTTAAAGAGTAGCCCGAGAGTTGGCGGTAGGTGGTGATGATTACCTGCCTTTCCTCTAGTCTTACCCTGCTAAATTAGGGACGGCTAGCGCAGATAGCCATCGTGTAGCTTTGCGTGAAATTCAAACAAACAAACAAACAATATCCTCGCGACATGTGTCCTCGAGTAAGACACATTACCCCAGTTGCTTTAGCCTTCCCACCTGCATAATGGTTATCAGCGGGGCAGCTGGGGGTTAAACTTCGATGGACTGGAATTCCGTTCGGAGGGGAAGTATCACCATTCTTATCCGCTTGTCATTGCTTTGTGTCATTGCCAGAGTTCAGCTCCGGCTCCTATGTGCCGTATCGTTTTTGAATTAAAAATCAAACTGGCCATCAAGCACCGTTACAAGATCGTTTCAAAAGTATGTTCCCTCTAGACTTTGAAAATGATGGATCAATGTATATGAAACCCAATTACAACTGCAAGTCAAGGACCCTAACCACCAGGTCATTTATCGCGTTTAAAAACGACTTTAACCCCGCTCTTTTGAGGCGGCTGTGTAAATAGAAATAGATGTGATGAATGTATACAAATGGTTAATTTTCAGTTTTATATACAAAAGCTTTTGTGTGTGTGGCACGAGTTGCAAGTTCGAATCTGGATTCAGCTGGAATTAGTGAAGATATTATTCACAACCCTAAAATACAAACACTGTAATTTTAAGTCTATGAACCTACCTAAAATAGATAAATAATCTCATTTATTTACAGGAAAGAATAAAAGTTCTATCCCCGTCACACCAAACATGCTCGCCCTTTCAGCCGTGTGGCGTAATAATGTCACGGTCTCTCCCACTTTGGTGAAAGAGTAGCCCAAGAGTTGGCGGTAGATGTTGTTGTCTAGATGCCTTATTTGTAATCCATCATTTTTAAATTAGGTATTGGCTAGAGGAAATAGCCCTCGAGTAGCATAGCGTGAAATTCTAAAATCAAGCAAATAATAATCGCGATAAGATTCTTGGCCTGTATATTAACAATAATTTACATGTACTATATATATATTCCGTTCATTAGGTTAAAGGAGAGTCGTCGTCGGTCGTAACATAGAGGATATTCCGAACCACGTTTTTTTAACATTAAAATCAACCCTTCTGTGTGATAATTAACGACAGTATAATCAGATTACGTGTATATTAAAAACATTGTTAAATATTTCTATCTGCGCTCTCATTTTGCTTTTAATAAGAGAAGGAAGGACATAAGTTTGGTAGACGGTGTATCCCTGCTGCATCATTGGTCCAACTTCCTTAAACACCTCCATAAATAAAATCAAAATTAAGAATAACAAATATTTGTATTTCTTCGTTTTGAAGTTAATATGTCTTGCAGTGTTTTGGCCTACATAGTGTATAATTCTTCTCGTGATTCATGACATGCGCACGTTTTACTGACAGTACAAATTGCAACGTTAAGCGTACCTTATATGACGTCATTTTAGTGTCGACTGACTGACTGACAGACAACACACTACTATATTGTGGTGCGAGTGGTTACAATCGGTGACTCCCTTCACACACACGCACATACACACATATTATGCACTGTTGGCGTTGGTAGCTTGTCACGTGAATGAGGGAATCATGGGTAATTGTTATCCAGGAAGGCACGCACAAGTTTGATATGCCACTTAAACCCTGTTTTGACGCATAATTACAAGTCGCTGAAACAACAATAACAGATACCATATGCATGAGAGTAATATGGTAAAATAGCATATACATGTTTAGTATATATATTGAGCCTTTTGCATGAGAACAAAAAGCGTCAGTGTACAAATATTGTGCCATATGGAATGATACTAGTTCATACAGCTCTGAAATGTGTTCTCGTTTAAAAAGTTATTTCGTCCACCAGAACGCAAAAGGTTGAGTTTTAAAATAAAATGGCGTTTCCCAATGTGTGTGGCGCCCCCTAGTAGGGGCGCAAATAATTTGTTTTAACCTCTTGCATCACTATACATTTAGCCAATTACTGTGTATCCGTGTGTTATATATCATCATTTAACTCACTCTTTCATTCATTTCAAAAAGAAGGGGCGTGCAAGAAACCATATTTATTACAGGGGGTGGGGGCTGAATAACAAAAGTTTGGGAAACACTGGAATAAAATATAAATATGTTGTTTTTCATCACTGGTAACTGATGGTACATAACGAGTTTTCAATAACAGAAGAGAGGGTCTGGTAATATCGTTCCAACTACAAAGACTACCAAAATATCTCGGGTCGAGTTGATTAGAACATCTATAATTCAAAGGCGATATTTATGAAACAGAACAGGGGATAAAATAATTTGGTGGAGTTGATTAGCAGAAACTGATAATCAATATTGAATTTAATTAGCAATTAGTAAGTATTGCTTAGCATCTTTTTAACATTCATCTTGTCCCCTGGTGGGACAGCGAAGTGTCTTCGGATTTACAACGAAAAAATCAGGGGTTCGATTCCTCTCGGTGGACACAGCAGATAGCCCTATGTGGCTTTGCTCTAGGAAAAACACACTATGTCAACTATATCCTTCACTAAAAGTCTTAACTAGTTGTAAAGACGTCCACTAATGAAAAGGAGGTAAATGGTATGTTTTTATTCTAATAACGTATTTATTCGGCTTCAAACCTCAAATATTTAATTGTACCTTACACGACATTTCATGAACAAAATAGTTCCTGGTGTAAAAAGTAAAACTGCAAGAAATACCAAACACCTCAGCTGTCACAAAATAATGCAACAACCGATTCACCAGAGAAAGAAGTGACTTGAAGATATAGCAACTGAACAAGGTTGCTACAAATCGTTTTTAAATTAATCTAGTTTATTTCTTATTTTTGGTGAGACGTCATCACTTTCTTCACAACTTGGTCTCCTTGGCTTTTCAGCAGTAATTACCCCTCTCGCCATGTTACAAGGTTTTTAGTGAGTGATATTGAAAAATTAATTAAACTACTTTTTTGTTTGTTCAGGTTATACCATTAGTATAGCATTAAATCGTAGCTGCTTTATCTGATTAATGACAATATTATAATAAGCAATTTACGTTAAATTTCGTACTTCTTGGAGGGGTGGTAAATAAATTAGAGAAGAGGGGATGCCTAGAAAAACATTCCATATATCTTACAATAGGGGTAATTCAGGATCTTTTTTAATATTGCCTGATAAAATTAAGAAATATGGATTCTCAAAATTTTCATAGCCTTCAATTTTGTTTGGTTACAGAGCCATCAAGTAGAAAATCAGACCCCTTTTGCCACACCCACCTGTTACATCCTCTCTTTCAGGATTTGTCAGTAGTTCTCTCTTATGTTTAATACTTTATTATTTTCAACCAATAGGAAGCCAAGGTTTTCATCTATCCAATGACGTCTTATAATTACGTTATTTTCTATACAGAAAAGTGTTAATTTCCCTTCCAGTATAAGCTTCCTTCCCTCGGTAAACACATGGATTAACTTAGATGAATTTGTAACAGTTCTTATAGCATAGCTAGAAAGCCAGAAAAATTGTGATAGTTATGCGATATTTTTTGCTTTGCGTGTTATTTTTCTATACTCTTTGGTGCATTATTTAATTAAATAAAAATTATTTAGTGCACCACTACCATTAATAAAAAAATAGGGTTAAGTGTTATCGACTGCAAAAAACTAAGGCCTAGGTAAGTACTTTGTTTCTTGTTTTTCATGTGTATTCTCTATTTATTGTCATAAAAGTAACTAAATGTAAAAACAGGAAACTCTATAGGTTAATTAAGATTCTTCTTCTTAGTTCCTGTCGTTCCTAGTGGAACATAGGGTTACAACAACACTTCACCGACGGAAGTGTTGGCGCAGTTTCTGTAGCGATTTTTGTTTTTACAGGGCGAAGTTGTTTTCTCATCCTGTACTTGGAACCAGGCAATGGTGGTTGCATCCCTGACGGGGAACGAACCCGGTATCTTTGGATTAGAAATCCAACGCGCTATCCACTGCGCTATACAATAGTATGATAAAATAAATGTTCTCGTAGAACTTGTAGCAGTTCATGGGTAATGCAATTCGATAGCATAACGTGAGCCTCACGGTCCCCAAGTGATTTACAACTTATAATGGCGCGAATAGTACAAGTAGTTAGAAATGGTTCAAAGGGCAATTAAATTTAAGAATAAACAGATGTATACTGTTGGTGGTTACGAGGTTGGGTAAATTGACCAACTTTGTATAGAATTAGGGTAGAGAAAATAAGAGATAAAATATAAAGTTTTACTGAAAAAAAAACGTTTGAAATGTATTTAGGAGGCTTTAGAGATCACGCAAATAACATTTGAGATTTTTTTAGATGAAGAAAAGTAATTTTAATCTTAATACGAAAATCATTTTGCACTCGTACTGGCCAAAAAAAGACTCGACATATTCACAGACAAATCTTTAGTAAAAAATACTTCATTGAAAAATTGATTTTGTGTACAAACGACTTGTAATGTTTACTAAAAGTATGCCGAATTTTGTGAAGATTCTCAACTGTATTAAAAGTTATAGTATTAAAACTATATGCAAGTAAAAATGGTCACGTGGTCGGTCCATGGGGCCGAGCCCGTATTGAGAGTTCTTAGCTAGCTCAATGTTAGTCTAGTCTAGTTGCTAGGCTGCGGGCGCCGACTAGGAGCATTTGGAACGTCATGAACAGACTACTACTAAGTGTATGTTTATGCGATATGCGCATGACAAAGTGTGAAAATACTGTATGAGCCGTGTGGCGGGAATTTACGAGAAATGAACATCAGCTTTAGCTTATCAATTTGAAACGTTATGACACTTTCACTGTGTTGTGGGACGTCTCGAAAACAACATACAAGAGAAATGAATGATTCGCACGTTATGTTAAACAAAGAGGAAAGTGGTTCGCAACTGGGGTTGTTTTGATTCGAAAATTGCGATGTGAACCCGGATATTTTGTCCCCAGATTCTCAGAAGTATCGTCTTTGTGTCCGCCTTTCACGCCTACACTTTTCGACCTATCTCTACCATACTTAGCCCTCCAGAGGCTCAGCGGCAAGTGTGAAGACTTATAACGCTTAAAATCGGGCTTCAGTACTCGTGATGGGCACAACACAGGTAACTAGCTCATTGTGCTTAACAAGAAAACAAACTTGGCATGGAGGGGATCACAATTCGAATCTAACCCCTCATTGCCATCGTCCCGTGTGGACCTCGTGTCTTTCCTGTGCGTTGAACGAGTTCATCAGCTAGTATATATCTACACGTGACTGAAGTCGTAAAGTTATTTTCAGTCTAATGAGGACGTTTAATCACACATTCTATTCTAAAAGTATGATATTCTGCATCTTTAGCATTACAAACGAAAGAAGAAAAATGGCCAAATATGAATATAATTTATCGCTGTGTGGTAGCAGTTTATTTTTGCATCTTAGATAAACTGAAATATTCTTTGTTTGTTTAATAGTTTATTTAATTTAAAATAATTTTGTAATATTGTGTGTTTGTGTTTATATATATAATAAGAGGCATGGCTTCAAAACTATTATATCAGTTACATTAATTGTCAATAGGCGATCAAGATCAGCACTATAAAACAATAATGAACTTAATATAAATTCAAAACTCTATTTAAAGAAACAAAATCAAAAACCTTCGCACTTTCCACTCGTTATCCAAAACTCATAACGAAGATTACCTGTGGTAATAGCACCCAAAAGCGTTGAGAATATCCCATCTATCAGATAAAATCCAAAAAGCAGATGAGAAACCAGTCAGCAGTCGGGGAAAATTCAATAAGGGTACAGAGTTGAGTGCTTACACCCGCAACGTCTCAACTCTTAATGCCTTTCATTGTCTGCAGCCAGTTGTGGGAAGGCAGTTCTCCTTAAAAAGATGTAATAAAGTTAAAAGTAGAAATAAGATAAAATTAAGAAACCCCAAAAATACATATTTCAACTAAGACAATGCCTACCAACCTCCACCTTTAAAAGTTCTAAAAAATCCTTAAGAATTTAAGATTCTACAGAGTTCTGCAAAGTGTCAAAAGTTTATATAATCATTTAATAAATTCTGAAAATTATTGGGCCTGGCTTAGCCTAGTAGTGATAAGCGTCTCCAGACCGTGAATACATGGGTTCATGGTTCGCGTCCCTTGCCGTAAAACCGCATTCTGCACGATGGAATCTTGAGTGCGTTATAAAAGTGACGGTCGAATCCCACCATTCGGTGGGAAAGAGTAGTCCTAAGAGCTGGATACTGTTGATTGGCTGCCTTCTCTAGTTTTTTCAGTACATAATTAAGAACGGCTATGGGTATGTAGCCCTTTGTATATTCTTGCGCGAAAATTCTGATACAAACAAATTTATGATGGGAGAAGGATGTATCTTGCGCTACGAATAACTGAGGATAAAGTCTGTGCACGTAACTAAAATAATTATAGTCGTTTTTCATAGCATATCTTTCTTTTCTTTTTTTAGAACAATACGTAAGGAATGTTTTTTTTGTCATTTCTGGATCGTTAAGACATCAGTTATACGTTTTCTTCAAAGTAAATATGTCTTACCAAACATAGAGAACAAACTATGGAATAAAACTTTATACACACACACACACACACATATAAACAAAAAAGAATATGAAAATTAAGTTCTTTGTTTTTAAATTGGATTTGTGGAAATGATGTAGTGATCAAAGAGTTACAATGTTGCACGAAAGAAACGTTGATTTCAATCAAATGTTTGAAACTGTTATACACACACACATGCAATTTGTTTACTAAAATAGAAATATAACTGGACTACGTGCAGATAAAGGTATAAAGCTTTGCAAGCAAAATACATTTTAGAGCATTTACGATATGTGTGTATGTAATTATATCTTTTTAGTAGTAGTATCTTTTAGTGTCAATATCCTTTGGTCATAATATCCAGACCAGAACTCCTCTGACGTCAATTGAAGTCTGGCTTTGGGCATTTCTCTTAACTTTCTATTTCATACAACTACAGGATGTGCCAACTTGTAGGACTGTTCAGACGTCTGTTGTCAACGGCCATGTCCTTTTGTCTGAAGAGCCGAGACAAACAGCGTTTCACATTAAGTTACAGTTGTTCACAAGCTTTTGTCCCGTGATCTGTTTAGTTTCCGTTTCTCTTACGTGTGATGAATGGCATCAATACTTACTTATCTTATAATTCCATTTCAGAATATAAAAAAAGAAATAAAGATACTAAGGTTAGTCAAATTGGAAAGTTGAAATGGTATAGAATACTTGAAAATATAAAAGCATAGTATGGTTTCATAAATTTAAAATTAAAACTTAAGATGCCTCCAGACTTAGCAATACTAGCATAGAAACACCCGCGCCTTTCTGTGGGGTTCGAAAGCCCCCCTTATAATTTACAGAGCCATCAGTGTACCGATAAAGCTCCTCCATTATCTCCAGTTACTTCTATATCTACTCCAAGGGAGTCTGTAACCGAAAACAAACCTCGTTATGATACCCGCCCATGGTACCTGAGCACATGTGCTACGATTGGTCCTGTTTACACAATGGGTATGAACACAATGTCAAACATAGCGCTTCCGGGATCCTGAGATGCGGGGGAGTGGAGGGGGAGGAACACAAAATCCTATGCCAAATTCGGGTTTAACTACACTGTAGCCCCTCAGTGGCACAGCGGTATATCTGCGGACTTATACTGCTAGAAACCGGGTTTCGATACCCGTGGTGGGCAGAGCACAGATAGCCCTTTGTGTAGCTTTGTGCTTAATAACTAACAACAACAATAGCTACACTGTAAACCTACTCCTAGATCCCCACCATGACTGGTTGATCTTCCGGACGAGTTGTACTCCCTCCTCCTTTGTAAAGGGTATACGTCATATAGATAAGTACACCCCCTTCCCCAAAACCACCCCGATTCAGTCTTTTAAGTTTGATCGTGTTACCTCCAAAACTGTGGGAAGAGTTCGAAGATAAACAAATAAATTCACAAAGCACACAACGTGGATTAAAATAGGATGAAGCAACATGCATTACAATTTATTATTTTTGTTCACAAAGCTCAGAGCACTTTAATTCCCGTGAGTCCAAATACTTTTCGCCCTTAAATATGTGAGATGTGTCATTCCCACGATTATTACAGATACGAGTTTGAATCCTTTGTGTGAGTTAGATACATGTTATTTACACTGTGTCGATTACACTTATAATTGTATGTAGATCAGTTCAATTGACTTCAACAATAACATAAACTTACACTTACATTAACAAATTTATATCACCCTTTGTTGTTGATATTTGTTTCCATGTTGAAGAAAGCGATTCATTCTCAATGGGGGAGAATTTCATAAAATAATATATGCAAGTGGGAATTAGGTTAAATTGGATAATTTACTCCTTTTCTTTGTTTAGGTTCTTAAGCACTTATACAACATTTTTAATGTTTTTTGGGGAGTGAATGAGAAGGTTTCATTTCTGTACATAGAGGAGAGTATCATTTCTGCTTGATAACAAATATTCTAGTTATGTTACTTGGTGGATTCAGTAGTTTATTAGAAGGTCACAACTGAAAAATTCGAGAGAAGAGCAAATATCAAATGGAAAACATGACATAGAGGAACGAAATAAAATGGAGGGAACAAATATTCGACGCTTGAAAGAAGGATAGAGTTGAAGCTACATTCTTATAAACAAGGCGCAACTAATGATATTGTAAAGCAGTTTTGTTTGGAAAAAGGAAGTGGGAGAAGGGAGGATCGCTTTGTAGCTTTTTAGTTACGTTTCATTTAACTAAAGTTTTCGGCAGTTTTTTACCTACGATCTTTTTTTTTTTACTATAATACTTGTTGCTTTTATTTCAGTTGTGTATCACAGTTCCTTGGAAGAAGGCACAGTACAGCATTATCTACATTAATAACGTAAAATACGTGGATATGTTAAACAGATGAAACGTAATTCATAAAAACGTGCGTTCTTTTTATTTCACGGGTATGGTCATACGATATGAAATATGCCAATATTAATACCAGGTGTAACATTTTATGATTCAGATATTTTAAACAAGACCCCCCCCACTTCCTCCCACTCAAAAAAAAACAACAATAAAAAACGCGAATGTTGCTCTATTTTATTTTTATTATGTAAAACTCACGCGTGAATTTAATTGTGCTATATTAACGACGACTTGAGTTTGAAGATAAAAATTTCTAAGCTTGAATTCACGTTACTTGACTCTTTTTTTTTCCCAGAAAACTACACGATCTGCTAGTTATACAAAGTATCTTATTTTATTTAGATTTGGAAATGTTTAGTTTCATGAAAAAACCTTATTAAATACATACTGTACAAATTGTAAGATCAAGAGCAATACCTCTCCCCAAACAGGCAAGACATGTAGTCCCTCTCTGACACCCTTTGTAGTTACACCAAACATACCCACCAGCAGGCAGTGAAATTCTTGATCTGCCAATCACGTGCACATCGTGAGCGTAGGACATGCGTAGTTGGCTACGATAGTACTATACGTGCTTTTTCTATAACCAAAGACACGTTGCAGTGATTCTTTAGTAACGTGTCACCCCATCCACTACATTGATGGCGTCTTGAAGAAGGTGCTGCCATTCTTCCATGATGCACCCTGAAATTCCTTTTCCTGAGTTTGTGTGGTTGCACTAGTCTTGCTGCATGCCCTAAATATGTTCAAGTTTGGTGATATCGCTGGTTTGAGCATGTGTACAATGCTCTGTTGAACTCTTATACCACCCTTTCACGGTGGTATGGTTTTCCTCATGGTCAATTAAGATAAAAGATGGGCCATCAGCACACACGAGTGGCCTCAAAATAGCATCCAGAACTTTGGCCTTATACCACTGACTAGTCGTTGTACGCCCTTGAATGGCT
The DNA here is from genome assembly GCF_000517525.1 of Limulus polyphemus. NCBI lineage: Eukaryota > Metazoa > Arthropoda > Merostomata > Xiphosura > Limulidae > Limulus > Limulus polyphemus. The sequence continues at coordinate 330,207 of NW_013666249.1, forward strand.
TACAGATTCGTCTAGCCAAGCATGTTATGGATGTAATCCATTTATTATCTTGGAAATTAATATATCTGTAATCAGGTGCGTTTTTAAGTTTCGGGACAAGTATGTGTATTTGGACATTCCAGTGATCTGGATGAACCCATCCTTGAATTTATTTCTGTCCTTAGGGTTGTTTGTCCCATGTTCATCAACATTGGGTTGGAACTTGTTTGTCCTGATACCAGGCCTGCTTACTGAAGTGTTTGGCATATTGATCATGTGCAAAGATAGAGTAGTTGGAACTCTTGTTTCCTTTGTTCCATGAACGAGGTTCGTCTGATGAAGATGTAGATGTCATGACGTTCTGGGAAGTCCTGGCAAGTCTTTAATACAGATTCAAGCGAAGTCAATTCTCAGTTAGATTCAACTTGGCTATTGTCCATTGTAGTTGACCAGATTTAGCCTTGAGTCGCTGTATGTAGGACAGCTGACCACTTAGATAAAAGTAAACAATATCAGGTGTCATTTTTTCTTGTTTTTATTTTAAGTGTAAATAAAAAGTATTGTTTTTGTTTGACAGTGCAACAACTGTGCCCGGTCTATAATTATTGTGGTTGAGTTTGACATGTTCAAACTTCATGAAGCTTTTAGACCTTGCTTTTGAGATCTTCGCTGCCAATCCGTTGATTCAGTTTTCCGTGAGATTGCTTTGGGTACGGTCAGTTTTGGGCACACAACTGGTCTTCACCAGTTTATCAACAGTGATAAAGAGAGTTCCGTTTATTTTGATTGAAATATAAACCCCTCTTGTTGTTTTCCGGAGACTTCCGGTAGTGACGGTCCTATATTGTTTAGCAGTAATTGTCAGATACAGGTCCTGTACATCCGTTGGTACCCTGGATCGATCTCCTCCACGTTGTCTTTGTTTCAAGTATTGTATAGATTGGGATGTACTGATTACAGTTTGTGCAGGGTGACTCCGCCTTCAACTTGCCAGTGTGTTTCTCTCTGTCAGCTGTTTTACTCAAGGTCTTACGTTGACGCACAGTTGATGGCTGTTATTTACCCTACATATCTCAAGGTTTGCAAGAGTTACCTTTACTTAGACAACAGTACTGCCACTGGTCAGAATCAGTGAGTTCAGTCTTTTATGGTGCAGTATGTCACATGGTCTGTTTCCATGTGACATATATATATAGTATGCCGTGTAATCCAGAACTTCAGCGTCTGTTGACAGGGGTGTTTAGAGAAACGTTAAAATGGCTTAGAGGTGAACTGCATGTCTTGTCCATTTTTGGGAGGAATTGTATTCCCAGATTCTTGGGTTTTGTAGATGAGTATCCAAAAATCAAACGACAAATTATGGAAGTTATTTGAAATACGAATCGAAACCATAAAGAAGAATTACTTTTTTTAGAAATAAACACAAACACCTTTGTGCTTATTGATTCAATCTGGATCATAAATATACCTGTATATGTTTGTGTTTAAGTGTGTTTAAAATAAAATGACAAAAAAGCACTTAAGATCCAAGTATGTGTGCCAATCATGTGACAATGGTATAGACACACACACAACTGAAAACATAACTTGTTTTCTATTTTGTAAGCTTACAAGATATCGTGACCAATTCAGTTTTCTTTTTTTTTAATTTGTAAAAGGTAAGAATACAATACTATACAGATCACGTGTGTGTTAAGAATGTTACATCGTTTTTCAGAAACCCCTTCTTTAATATTCTTGTAATACTTGAACGTTGTTGAGAATCGATCTGAATGACTTTGTGTAGAAGGAGGTAGTGTCTGCACAGCTGCTGATTGAAAGAAACACTAACATGTTGACGTCTTCTACGTAATAAGTCTGCAAGTCGATAACTCGGTAACAAAGTACTGTATGTGTGACGTCGTTCGGAGGAAAACGCCGGTACTGGGTAATGAAAATCAAAGATGTTAATTTCGTTATATAACACGAGCAAACTAATTGAATATAAAGTTTTCCCCATCAGACTTGTATGTATATAACACGAGAAACTAATTGAATATAAAGTTTTTCCCCATCAAACTTGCATGTATATAAAACGTATAACTGCATATATATCCATGTTTGTGTATGCTTGTTAGGGCGTGTTTGTTCGTGTATAACTGTTTCAGGTTAAATTAATTTTGTGTGCGCACGAGAACCTTGATTTATGTTTTGATCTTGAGCATTAATGTACTTACAGTTTTCGTGGAGTATTTTTAACGAAGTAATAAATTTTTATTTCATCTAAGTGATAATATTTTTAATTGGCATTTTAAGTACAAGTGATGTAAGTAAAGTTATGTATATTAGCGAAGACCGACCAGAGTTAATTTTCAGAAATCGTACAGATCCCGAAGAATCATAGAATTTAAATAAGATGATTGTTTTTATACATGTTTTTTGAGTGGGTGTGAATAACGAAAAAAGTGCCGAATTATATGGTTTCTTGACTATTATAAAAATAATTAATAATGCTAAGTTCTAAACTTTCGAATTCTAAGATTTATCAAAATAATTTTTTTTTTAATAAAACAACTGTTGATCGATAAAGAACGATTTGGCCAATTTAATATAGTTACATCGCAGTTGTGACACCACTGCGTAACACTATTATTGCAGATTGATAGTGCTCTTTTTTCAGTCATATTTAATTTTCTGTAGCATTAAAGAATATCAGTTGGACAAATACATTACACTCGAATAAAACCTTCAAGTAGATGCGTATTGAACTTAAAATGGTTCGAAATTGCGTCATACAGTGATTGTTTAGTGAAGATAAAGGTGATAAACATATCACAAAAAGATGTTTTCAGAAACCTTTGATATCTAACTAAAACGTAGAGGAAGCGTCCTTAAAATCGCATGCAAAAGGAAAAAAGCACATACAGCTATATATCTAAAAAAAGTCTATAGAAAGCAGTTCTTTTATCAAAACTATGGAGTTTATTTCCCGAAGAAACACAAGTACTAAGTGTACTGAAAAAGTGCAACTAAAAAAACAAACTATACGAGCAAGCAGTTTTCTAAATGTTGATCGATTAAATTGTTTATAGGCGCCTAGAGGGAGACTGAGCTCACATTATGAAATTAGAAAAAAAAAAATTCAAAATTGTCATGATTAATGAATTGCTGTGACCCACGATTACTATCAGCAGCTCGAGTCTTTCACAGTTTACGAATTACTGAAAATTCTAGTGAATTGCTGTTGTTTTCTTCCAACCTAGGGAATCGAACCCCGGATTTTTGCGTTGCAAATCCGTTAACGTACTGCTGATCCACCGGGGGCCGAATCTAGTGAATCAAAATATGAAACTTTCTGGGAATGTGTTTCCTATAACTATAAACAAATTGATTTCAGTACTGAGAATCATAGGTCTGGTGTAGTGCTGCCTGAAGCTATGCCAAGCAAATGTCCACTTCTTTGGGAAAAAAATGTTGTCAAGAGTATTCTCACCACACGATCTATCAACAAACGAACGAAGATTTTCTGCAAACGAAGAGATAAAGATAGAAAATTTGCATGAAGAATTTATTTGACGAAAGATTTCTAGTATTTCCTGAAACTTCTGGAAAAATTACCTTCTCTCTCGAGTAACTGAAATCATTCTAAGTTACTCGATAGATTTTTCAACACGAAGTATTTCAGAGGATCTTAGAGGGTCATTTGTGATCACTCCAGTAATGTTAGTGGGGCTTTGAATGCTGATATATCCAATAAACTCGTCTACTCAGCAGCTTCTGCTCGTCAGAAAGCATCAGGCCCTCAGTAGTGTTGGTGGGGCTTTGAATGCTGATATATCCAATAAACTCGTCTACTCAGCAGCTTCTGCTCGTCAGAAAGCATCAGGCCCTCAGTAGTGTTGGTGGGGCTTTGAATGCTGATATATCCAATAAACTCGTCTACTCAGCAGCTTCT
>NW_013666249.1:334938-336336 GCF_000517525.1 Limulus polyphemus
CACAGTAACTTAGTATTATTATTTCCAGAGCGGGTCAGGCAACCACGACGTAAAAAGCTACATTAGTTATGAATGAAAAACATCTAAAAATATGGCAACCAAACAATATCTGCCATATCCAGTGCCGACGAGGCATTTTGCTCAATACCAGAGCTCATCAGATCGACAAGGATATTTATATAATAAGTTGTTTAAGAAAATATAAAAGTCTCTACACAGACCTGTTAGTGTAGACTTGCACCACCATTATCACCAGATATGCTTTAATATTTATAAACCAGATATATACTCGTATGAATGAATGCAGCTTTCTGGGATGCTCAGATGTTGTGAGCACCATGTCGATCTGAACTAATAATTGTTTTTAAGTCGGAAAGTTTCAAAGTATGAAATATTACTAGAAACTATTATTTCATCTAATGCTCGAGTTTTGAGCCACACACACATATATGTATAAAGAAATCTAGCGACATAATTAAAAGTAAATTACTTTGACAAAACAAGTTTGAAACGCTTTCTTTCTTTCTGTCTTTTTAATTCTAGCTTTTATTGAAATTGATTCTCAAAGAATCCAAAAATGATTGATAATTATTTAGACAAACGTTTTGTTTTTGGGCAGCTCAGTTTTTCATGTGATATATCCAGTTTATTTTATTACTGTTAACTGGTTGAATTCTCTTTAACCGTTAACACTCTTAAATCAGAACAGTGTTGTATAGTGAGAAAATAACAGAATAAACTATTATTATTATTTTTACTTTTGGGTTAGGCGTGGCCTAATGGTTAACGTGCCGGACTCAGATTCGAGGGTTCATGGTTCTTATTCCACGCACTTTGGAAAGGTTATAAGAATGGTAGTCAAATTTCTCTATTCGTTTAGTGTAGCCCAAACATGTTGTGGGTACTTTGACCAGTTCTCCTCCCTCTAGTCTATATTTTCAAAAGTGGGGATAGACATCCCTTCTATAGTTTTGCGCGAATATCCGAAACAAATTTTTAGCTTTTACCATTATGGCTAAATTAGTAATTTCTGTCACACATGTTTTCAGTAATTCAATCGATGGCTGTCTGTCTTGCACCTTTATGTGTGCTACAAAATCCGATTGTACACGCTGTCAACAGAACTGTATTTTTTCACTTCAATAATACGTGGAGATAGATTGGCGTATTGTACTGAATCTAGTTAATTTTGTTAGAAACATATTTAATGGGCGTATTGTACTGAATCTAGTTAATTTTGTTAGAAACATATTTAATGTGCGTATTGTACTGAATCTAGTTTATTTTGTTAGAAACATATTTATTGTGCGTATTGTACTGAATCTAGTTTATTTTGTTAGAAACATATTTATTGTGCGTATTGTACTGAATCTAGTTTATTCTGTTAGAAACATATTT
>NW_013666249.1:336902-351999 GCF_000517525.1 Limulus polyphemus
ACAAACATATCTGTTAATATATGTTTTTGCTTTTCAAAGATAGAATATATATTAAGTGCTTCCACTAAACTTATTTTGAACACAAGGAACCGCTTGTTTTCTTAGTTTAATTGGAACATTTGTCATACTTTAACATTTAAGTCTTGTCATGTGATAGAAATAACGTCGTTCATTGTGTTACGAGGTTTACAAGTATGATGACACATCTTTTGAAATTCAAATATTAATCCAGATATACATTTTATTTTGACATATTTCCTATTACGAAAGTATGGAACATAGAAGAAACGAGGGTGAACATTATATCTATTTTTAAGCCTAAAATTTAATGAAACAAAAAGATAAATCAACCTCATTTTGTGTAAAGAGGCACACGCTTGTTTTCTTTGAAAAAAAGTATCATGAGATATATTGCCTAGTGTGTGATTGTTTTGCCATTAAAAAAATACCACACGCTAATTATTTTGGATATCCTTTACTTAGTCCTCTAGTAGCTCAGTGGTAAGCTAGAGAAGTTATAACGTTAAAATCCGGGGTACGATTCCCCGCGGTGAACACAGCAGAGATAGCCTATTTTCTAGCTTTGTGCTTAATAAATAACAACCAATTAATCCTGTATTCGTAAGTCAAAGCAAAGTAATCAGATTGCAATATAATTAAGTCAAATATAAAAAAAAAAGACTCCACAGCGTAAAGACACCTAATAAGGTTATACGCTAGGCTTAGAGAAAATGAGAAAACTATAATGAAACCCAACACTTTTGATCTATTTGTAGACATAATTTGAAGAGGTAAAACTTTACGTATATTTAAGAAAGAAATGGGTCTGGCATATTCAACTAATTTCTGCACTACAAAGAGTTCAAAATACTCTCGTGATGCTGGTATCGATCGTGTTTATTCGGTTGAAATAAGCTTCTTTATGAAACCCAAGACGTGCAAGTACAAGTTGTTATTAGATATAGATGTAATGAAACCCAAGACGTGCAGGAACAAATTGTTAACATATATAGATTGTAATTCAACAAAAACTGTTGCGTCCAATCTCTTCCCTTGTTGATGTTTTACATTTATTAAATATTGTAATTATATGGAGATAATGCACTATATTATCCAGGTTGGAAAATGATCGTAGTACTTTAGACCTTATAAACAGTATCTTTTATTTCTTCTTTCTAATTTGTGATTTATGTACGTTAATTATGAACGTTTATGTTTGACGTCAAGGCTGGATGTAAGAACCTTGATTTTTATCCCTGAACACTGTATGAATTATTGTATGCACATCGTGTGGTTGTGTGCGTATCATATGTATAAATAGCATGTTATCGATAATGTTAATGCAACTTTCTAAATGTGGTGAAAAAAAAAAGTCACGTATAATATGAACCAGATTTGAACTATGGGGGGGGGGGCGGTAATTAAGTGGCCGTCCGCATCGTATATTTTTTCCCCTGAAAATCGACAGTCCGAAAAAAATAAACAAATTTTTATATCCAACTTTTTCGGCAAAATTATAAAATATTAACAAAGAGATCTTTGAAAATGCAATCTTCCTTTGTATCATAATTCATACTTTTTATTTGGAAGTAGCCTAAATCCAGCTTTTGTTAATAAAATGATAGTGGGCCAACTATTTTATCAGGAAAAATTATTGTGGGAAGGGTAGTAAGCCTCCTATTCTATATAGTAGAGCATGTGTCGCATGATACGTATGCCGAAAATATAGTGGGGAATGTGTCACATGATACGTATGCCGAAAATATAGTAGGGAATGTGTCGCATGATACGTATGCCGAAAATATAGTAGGGAATGTGTCGCATGATACGTATTCCGAAAATATAGTAGGGAATGTGTCGCATGATACGTATACCAAAATATAGTAGGGAATGTGTCGCATGATACGTATACCGAAAATATAGTAGGGAATGTGTCGCATGATACGTATACCGAAAATATAGTAGGGAATGTGTCGCACGATACGTATACCGAAAATATAGTAGGGAATGTGTCGCACGATACGTATACCGAAAATATAGTAGGGAATGTGTCGCACGATACGTATACCGAAAATATAGTAGGGAATGTGTCGCATGATATGTATATATCCAAAATATAGTAGGATAAGTATCTGTTTGTATGTACCTAAAATATACTTGGGTATCCTTCTCTTTATACTCGCTTAAGATATATGAGGGATGTGCGTCTTAATACGTACCCGACATATATAAGTATATACATTAGTATTTGCCCGAAATGTATGAGCGTGTTTGGTGTATATGTAGTTTAAGAAAATGATTTTTCCTAATACTTGGATCGTTCTTCAAATAGAAAGTGAACGACAGTTTTTAATACTTGCACGTCTGTTAAAATTTGTAAATCACCAATATGTTGAAAGATCGAAGAAATGAAAATAAAGACTTTAAGTTTACCAAGAAATCAATATTCTCTTTAAAACACAAAATTATTCTTTAAAAAAAAAAGAGCTTAGAAATGATGTTTACGAAATTTTGAAAACTGTGTAATTTTTTGACTAAAAACGTCCGTGTGGTTACTGACATAAGGCAGGATCTAGATATGGACTGTATATTTTGTTTTTGAATAATGTTGATATACAATTTCGTATCACGTCGCTAGATAATTTAAGATCTTTTAATATAGTTAATGCATTGAAAATTCATTTTTAGCTATAATTTCTCGAGTTGCGCATTAACACAGTTTTTATCATTAGGTTAAAATAGACGTCACGACCTCGGTATAGCGCCAAAGCAAAGTTGAAGCACGTGAGAAAATAAACGTTTTATTATTATTATTAAATGAATCTTAAGATTATTATTAATAATATGTATCCACTATTTTATTTAATAGTGTAGGGGGGGGGCTTATTGCTATAGTTCAAGGTTCAATTCGGTATGGAAACGGCAGTGTTTATACACTTTGAAGCACTATATATATATATATATATATATATATATATATTATGTATATAATTCTTATTCATTTATTCTATGTGTTTTGATCTCTGTACTTCGTAATATAGTGGTGTTATCCATATTAGTTTTATTTGCATTGACTTGTAAGTGTAAATGATATATGAAATTAGTCTCTCCAGTGTGTCAGCATTAAAAGTATGAACTTACAGTTCTAAAAACCAGGGTTCAATCTCCCGCGGTGGATAGAGCGCAGACAGTTCATTGTGTAGCTTTGCGCTATTACAATCAAATAACTAACTTACGCTATTATTAGCCCTCCAGTGGCTTAGTGGTAAGTCTGAAGACATATATCCCTAACAATCGGGTTGTGATACTCACTGTGGGCACAACACAGATTGCCCATTGTGTAGCTTTGTGCTCAATAGCAAACAAATATATCTGTGAAATCATATGTTATCAATCTATGTGTAACGTGTTTTATATATATTAGCAGTGACATTTAACTCTTGTGCAAGTTACTTTTATTTGATTTTCCTACGTTTCAACAAAACCAGATCTTATATGCATGTTATTTCACATTCTACAGTTTTGAACCAGATTTGAGTTACTGCTGATGGGAAGAATTTCAAACTAACGCTAGTTGTTAAAAGTAGTATTTATTACTAGTAATCAAATTTAAAGTACTTGACATTAAATGAATGATTGAAGACTAGAGTGATCATATAGGTAAAACTGTGTATGAAAATAAGATCGTAATGTTTGTAGATACAACAGGTTGTCGAGATCACCGTTTCAAGATGGCGGCGACTTTCATGAAATAAGATACATTTAATATCTCACCATACTAACGCCAAAGACGCGTATTGTTTAACCGGCTCTGTTTTTCATACACTTAGAATTTTAAATAATATTTTGTTCATCGGCTTTCGAATACTTATTTATGTGCTGTTCTTCGTAAAACAAAATAACATCGTAATAATTGGTCGCGAATTCTCATCAACGCAACACGCTGAGCGATAATAGGCAGACTTTCGGACTAATCACTGCAAGCGATATTAACTCTTATTCAGAAACGTAATTAATGTATCTCTTAGCACATTCCATGTGTAGTTTTCTTAAACGTTAATTAAAAAACAACAATCTGGGATTACAACAATTTGTCACATGTTTATGGTTTTCGCGCCTATGATACTTTTATTTCCAAAGTAGGATGCATATTAACAACCAATTCGAATTACTAAACAAGCTTTATTTACCAAACACACTTAAAAGGGGAGGGGGAGGATTGCACAGACAAAATGAAGTTTAAAATCGGTATTATGAAGCTATCAACATAAACAACGTATAACAAGACTGGGAGAAAATTTTTCGGCCACAAACACCAAGTTGTCGACATGGAGATAAAGAAAACAACGAATGTTGAGTCGTTGGAACGAGATTTGTCTGTTGACGTCAACCGTTATTCAGCTAAGTCGACGTCGAGACAACGAGACACTTTTTTGCTATAGTAAAAAAATCAAGGAACGGGAATTTATAATACAGTCGACAAATGCGGGATTTCGACTTAGAACTCTACAATCACGGAATCTTAAACTTGTAAATTCTGTATGAATAAAAAGTTAAGATTTTAAAATAATATATAATCAGCAAAAAGTGTCATAATGGTAACTGAGGATACCATGACAGAAGTGGCCCGGCATTGCCAGGTGGTTAGGGCCATCTGCGGGTCGCGGATTCTAATCCCCGTCCCACCAAACATGCTCGCCCTTTCAGCCGTGGGGGCGTTATAATGTGACGGTCAATCCCACTATTCGTTGGTAAAAGAGTAGCCAAAGAGTTGCCGGTGGGTGATGATGACTAGCTGTCTTCCCTCTAGTCTTACACTGCTAAATTAGGGACGGCTAGCGCAGATAGCCCTCGTGTAGCTTTGCGCATAACAGAAAAATAAGGTGCTACTGGTTGAAACTCCTTTTCAACTAATTTATAATAATAAAACTTTTCACTGAGTTTTATTTGTCATAGCTGCTCAAGAAACCCTCTGTTAAGGCCACAGTTCCGTAAACAAAATTATAAATGTTATAAAAGATGTTTATGTTTTAGCTAAATGTTTCAGACCAACTCCAGTCCAGTTAGAAGTTAAAACATTAACACAAACAGGAAAGTTGGCCTGTAGAAATCGGTTTCGCCGATAATTTAGAAACGAAGTTCAAGACATTATACTGTTAATGTATAACAAACAAATAAAAAGCATTTCTGTTGATTATGAGTCCGTACCGAAACGCGGGCTTCGGTGTTTTTTTCTAGGTTGGAAGCAATAAGTATTAACCGAAGATACATCTGTCAGTATACGCCCAGTAGATGCAGACATGTTGTAACCAAACGAAAGATTTCAAAATAAAAGACTTCCGAAACCTGATATTTTGTCGGCGTTTCATAGAGAATACTGTTTGAGTGGGCAGTTGACTTGGTGTTATTGTCAAAAAGTAATGTAATAAAAAATAAAACGTGTCACTGTAATGTTACTGTGTGATCGCTGCCACTAGAAACCAAATTCTTTTTAGGCTTAAGATGAAGATTAAAAAGTACTTTACTATAAAGTCGCCTAAGCGATGATGACAACGCTTTAAAGTTTGGACTGGCATGGCCTGGTGGCTAAGGCGTTCGACTCGCAATCTGCGGGTCACGGGTTCGAATCTCCGCCATCGAAAATGCTCGTCATTTCAGTTGTGGCGGCTTTATAATGTGACGGCCAACCCCACTATTCGTTGGTAAAATAGTAGGCCCAAGAGTTGGCGGTAGGTGGTGTTGACTAGCTGCCTTCCCCTAGTTTATCACTATAAAATTAAGGACGGTTAGCGCAAAAAGTCCTTGAGTAGCTCTGCGCGAAGTTTAGACCAAACCAAACTTCAAAGTTTCGACAATGTTTGTTGCTATAATGACGTATTTTTTTTAGTTTGTCGAATAATATTAAACGTTAAATTTCAACATGAACAGTTTAATTCTACAGGAATATCTTGCTACAGAGAGGAGAGTTTGTGATAAATTATATAAACAAAAGTGTAAGCTCATCAGTTTTACAATAATTTTCTATTTTTCATCTTTTGATTCTGCATATAATGAACTTAGTTTACGGACTTACAAAGCTAAAATGCGAGGTTCGATTTCCCGCGGTGATAGAGCGCAGATAGCCCATTGTGTGGCTTTGCGCTAAAAACAACTTGACTGCGCTGCTTGACAGAATACATACACGTACAAACAACATTGTAAACCTGTTCATTGTTAATCATAAATCTGATCGTTAAGTTTTACTTTGAAATTTCTGATGTTATCATCAGTTACACGTAAAACGTCTTACTTTACATGAAGTGTTAAATCATGCGATAGAAATCAGAATTTGAACCGCTAACTTTATTGTACAAATATTGGTGATTTTTCGATGTAACAGGTGGTCCTGAACGTTGGAGAATTAATCGTACACTTTATGAATATTTATTTTCCGAGGACGTATTACAAACAATAAATACAAGTTTTATTGAAAAACGTACTTTGCCAATTTATAAAACATCTCATCCATAACTACAGAATTTTAACCATTCAGTAAACAAGCTATATTGTAGAAGAAGATTTAAACAGAACAACTGAGAGTATTTTTATGCCCTCACTACTTCGCGAAGCAGAATGGGGCATACTTGTATGCCCCTGTTCGTCCCGATATTGTGGATAGAACGTCTTAAGATTGGATGAATGGATTTTGACCAAACCTTTATAAGAGATACATCATACATAGCTCTTGACATGATTAACTTTTGAAGGTTATGTGTCAAAGGTTAAAGTTAAAAGGTCACTGGTACATAGAAAATCTTCCCCAACATTATGGACACGATATTTCAATGCAGTGTGAATGGATGTTGACCCAACTTAAACAATGTGCAAAGAAGGTCATGGTTCAAAGGTCAATCAAATCGAAAGGACTTAAAAGAAAAGAACAGAAAATTAAAGGAAAAGTTATTTGTTTGGTTCAAACCGAAGCAAAGAAAACAAAATTCACGTAATGCATGTTGATTACTGTAGAAATTTATTACGCCATCTGTTTGTCTGCCCAAGCTCTAGGACTAAATCTTTAAATATTAGTTGCTGAAATTTTGCTCAATTATTTCTTATCACTTGAAGATTTACCCTTTTCGGTTTGTTGAGAACAGTTTACGCTTCGGTTTTCATATCAGTATTAAACCGCTGTGTTGTGAGCATATTCGTAGAGAACGTGTTGTAGCCTAAATCACGCGTCCGTATAAGACAGCTGATCTACATTCCGGATAAGATAGGCGACGGACAACCACTCTAGTATGAACAGCTTTTATCTACATCATGTACATCTTTGAACGTGACCATGCTGTAAAAAAGTGTGCAAAAATCTATCTCATTAACTACTAGAAAACCCAAGCTTTGCATACAGGGGATAATTTTTCCTTTTATAAACCCCCCGCTTTTCATATTCATCCTTGTGTAGAAAGAAACTTTCGTATATCAGTGCCATACACCTGAAATCTGTACTATAAAGCGGTTTGTGTCTATCTCTCCGTAATGAATATTTTCCGACTACATGTCATGTCCATGAAATTTTCAACTGTCCTTGGGTATGTCCCACAAGGATACTAAAACCTCTTGCTTTATTCGTGTTCTCATTTTTATGAGTTTAAGAGGTATTTAAATCATCTCTATATGCACGCGCACGCCGTCCCGACATCCCCGCTAAGCCAACGAAAAATAACAAAACTGGGCCTTGCACTAACATATTTGCTAATAATTGTAAATGTGATTACATCAGAAATGAACAGTTTATAGATTTAATTTACATAAATTTACAATTGTTATTATTATTATTGATGTAGTCTCTTTTTTTATGGAATTTTCATTGATAAAATTAAGTATTATCTTATAATACGATTTTAAGGAAGTATCTACATCATATATTATGGATGTTGTTTGGTTATTGATTGTCATTATGATCCCATTTTGATAAATGAGAACAATGATGAAAACGTACAGGGTGGGGAAAAAGTCTGGGCACCCAACTTATTTAAAGCTTTTGTTAACAATTTAATTTTTCGCGTTTTAATGGGACTTTTTTAAACAAATTGTGGCAAAGGAACGATATGAAGAAACTGATTCTTTGAAAGAGAAAAATTGTTGACAATTTCGCTAAGTTCACCCCTAATATGTTAAGGAGGATGTCACATAGCACGTGGAGACGTATCATCCTATGTCATGAAAATAAAGCCCAACAGACAGACATTATGTTAGTCTGTGTCAATATGAGATATGTAAATATGTAATAAATTCTTTCTTTTATGTACACTATTCTTATTTGAAGAGGGGTGCCCAGACTTTTTGCCAACCCTGTATCCTATTGTTTCAAAAGACCAATTTCGAAGCTACTGTACCGAAAGTAAAGCTTTTATTTCATTAGGCCTGCCTAACAAGATGATATATTTATCATACACTCTAGAGGTGTCTGGCTGGTTATGAAATATACTTACACATTTATTTTAATTTTACCATATTCAGTTACGAAAAACAATTGTCAATCCCAAAGTTTAATCTGTAGGATTTTAAAAATGTAACACATAAATGTCATGAAGACAAAATGATCCTAAGGAATCAAACTTGGATTTTTATTAATCAAACATTTTAGTTGGTTTTGAATTTCGCGCAAATCCACACGAGGGTTATCTGCTCTAGCTGTCTCTAATTTAGCAGAGAAAGACTAGAGTGAAGGCAGCTAGTCATCACTATCCACCGCCATCTCTTGGGCTACTCTTTTACCAACGAATAGTGGGATTGACTGGAACTTTATAACGCTCCCACATCTGAAAGGGCGAGCATGTTTTGTGGGAGGGGATTCGAACCAGCGACCCCCACATTGCGAGTCGAGCGCACTAACCACCTGGCCATGCCAGGCCCAAATATTTTGGACATTATGACACAGACAACTTCAAAATCTCGTGACGTTGAACTAGACGAATTTGATAAATGAATTTAGGTCAAACCCCCTCCACACACACACTCAAAAACATTATTATTTTTAGAAATTAAACTTATAAAAAGACGTTCTACGGAATCAGATGGAGGTATGATCTCGTTCCTAATGTATTTATAACATGACTATGTGCTGCCTTGTACGGTCTGTGTCGTGCATGGAGGAATTAACGTCTGTTCATTATTGGGCATTCCTCTCGGGTAGTGTGTGTAGTTTGTCCGTTCTCAGTTATTCTAATGCGAATTTACACAAAACTCAGCTTATCTTGCCTAAAATGTGTAAATCAGTTGCTGCTCTAATCAATTATAAACGAACGTTTGGCAAGTATCTCTCTCTCTCTCTGTTTTCCGTACTTAGTGTAGTTACACTGAAGTTATTTGAAAATTGTGAGTGTAATCGGTTTTTATCGGTCAAATTAAAAGATACGTAAATAATATTAATAATGAAAAATGCTCAAGCGATAATCTGCTTTTATATCGATAAAATGAAAAGACGCATAAGTATGGTAATAAAGAAAAGAAAATATAGCTCGTATTCAATATATAGAAGTATGACTCGAGTAATGAGAAACACTTGTTATTTTCCCGTTTATCAGACATTAAAACACTGATAAGGATAATGAACTTGAATAGAACAAGAACCTGGGTTTAACGTATAGAAAAAATATGACACGCTACGAGTAAACGTCGGCTTAGAAAGAAGACGAGAGATATGTTACTTGATTTTGTGCCAAGACTTAGTTTTATCTAAAACTTTTTTTTTAATTACAAGAAAATGGAATGTGAAACTTGGAGTGCACATATTGAATGGATTAAATAAGTTTCTGTTGATGTTAAAGTCATTTGTAATAATAAGTCACCCCCTCCCCGCTGTGGCTTATCGGTAAGTATGAAGGCTTATAACATTAAAAATCGGGATTCGATACCTGCAGTGGGCACAGCACGAACAGCCCATTGTGTAGCTCTGCGCATAACAACAAAGAAACAATAACTAGGGAGGGAATAAAAGTACTTACAAACAATAATATTTTGTGCTCAGAATATCATACAGTTTTTACCCAGTTCAGATTTTCAATTTTGAAGCGATATTTAAGAAGATAAATTTTTAGTTAGAGAAAGTTATCGTAAGTTGAACAAAATTTCTCTCTGATAAAAGCTGACTGACTGTCCGAGAAAAGAAATAATACATTGTAGAAGTGTATATGTGTGTGACACATGCCAGCTGTTTAAAACCATAAAAAGAGTGAATTTATAATTTATTTCAGATTGTTTTATAAGCACAAGCTAAAACCGGTTACTGACTTTCAAGTGACCAAACACACAGAAGTTGGGAAATATAAAACGAACAAAGCTAAAACCAAGTTAAGGAGAATGAAAGAAAAACCGAAAAGTTTACGAGAGGGAAAATAATATGACGGGATACAAAAGGAACCTGTACCAGATGCAACAGCGGAAATAAAACACAGGATAATTGATTTTTGAATATCAGAGCGTTATATGACGGGATACAAAAGGAACCTGTACCAGATGTAACAGCGGAAATAGAACACAGGATAATTGATTTTTGAATATCATAGCGTTAAATAGATGTAGTTACGTGAATATATTTTTGAAAATTAAGACAGTCTTGAACACGATATATTCATACAAGTAACAAAACCACTTCTAGGCTAAATGATTTTTTGTTTTATCTTTCTTAAAAATATAACAAATATATAGAATCAGTTATTGTTGATGTATTTGCTATCATCCTGTAACCTCTAAAGTATGTATTTCAACATTGGACAAGATGGATAAAACGAATTGGCCAAAGTACAACCTCTTTTGTTTAAAGTTTTTATATTTTATTCTTCATACAACTTGCTTATAATTATTATTAACTGTATACCTTCCTCTGAGTTATAATGTCTGTTTTTTCAGCAGTCACCCCATTTCCAGCACAAACTTAAAATCGAAGCAGGAAGGATCTTCGAACATTATAATTGGTTTGGTTATATGGTTTATGAAATTTCCCAGCTGTTGCAGACTAAGATTGATAACTCGACACTAAAATGCTGTAACGTTTGCTTATTAATTGAAAAAAAAAAAAGATAAAGATTTTGCTTCAATGGATGAACCATTGGAAAAATCTGGAACATTTATTCCATGGGGCGTGGGTTGACTCTGTGGCAGAGCTGAGGAGCTGTTGAGCCGTGTTCCATTACTTATAATACCACAAAATATTCCCCGCACTTTAAATTGTACGTGCGTTATAAGAATTACAGTCATTCTCTTTGCTGTTGACTGTTCCCTCAGTAGTTCATAATTGGGGATGGCAGTAAAATCCTTAGTATCTTTGCCATAAAATATAAAATACAAACATAGTATATTTATTGAAAACCTCTATTTATTTAATTGCTTATTACCAGACTATTTTATTCCTCCCAATACCAATTGTGAAAGATGTAACTAACAAAAAGTAGCAAAGAAGATAAAATAATTATTGGTGTGCTCACTAACTTCAGTAGTTTTTATTGTCTGAAGAGTTGTGATCACCAAAATTTTGAATTAACCATTCTTGGTATTTAATACTGGCTTACGTCGATTAATATCCGAGTGTGCAGAAAGAAGAGAGTTTAATCCTCAATTTACCGACTTATTTTTTTTAACTTTTCAGACCGGTGAGTTCACATATTGAGTCACATTTGTTTTGGTATATTGTTACTTTTTGAAACGAATTGATAAATTGGGTGAAATCCCCCATTTTGTGTGTAAAATCCATAAGGGGTACCAGCAGTGGCTATATGAGATTAATTGTAGTATTGATGGTGTTTTTATTTACTTTTTGTGCGATTATATTATTTGGCTGTATGAGATTAATTGTAGTATTGATGGTGTTTTTAGTTACTTTTTTATAGTGACTATATTATTTGTCTGTATGAGATTAATTGTAGTATTGATGGTGTTTTTATTTACTTTTTTGTGTGATTATGTTATGTGGCTGTATGAGATTAATTGTAGTATTGATGGTGTTTTTATTTACTTTTTTGTATGATTATGTTATGTGGCTGTATGAGATTAATTGTAGTATTGATGGTGTTTTTATTTACTTTTTTGTATGATTATGTTATGTGGCTGTATGAGATTAATTGTAGTATTGATGGCGTTTTTATTTACTTTTTTGTGTGACTATATTATTTGGCTGTATGAGATTAATTGTAGTATTGATGGTGTTTTTATTTACTTTTTTGTGTGACTATATTATTTGGCTGTATGAGATTAATTGTAGTATTGATGGTGTTTTTATTTACTTTTTTTGTGTGATTATGTTATTAAAGACTGTTAAACTAACAAACTGAAGGACCAACGAGCAGTTTGATGTATAAATAGCTAAGAAAAATGGATGGGGTTCTCATGTACCTGGCTTACTCGTCAATTCTAGGATTACACTGCTACCTTGGATTCGTTCAAGTATAAATCTCCAGTGACTCAGCGGTATGTCTTGAAGGCTTATGATGCTAAAAATCGGGTTTCAATACTCGTGTTAGGCGCAGCGCAGATAGCTCATTTTGTAGCTTTGCAGTTAACAACCAACAAACCGATTAAATTTATTTCAAATGTATATTCTTTATTGTACAGAACTGAAAGAAGTCATTGTAGCTTCAATATTTTTCAAGTAGCATTAAACGTTGCTATTAATTTAACACAAAAAATGGAAAATTTTCGTTTTTTTATCCGAAACTTACAAAACCTTCGTATATGTAAATATGTTTGACAACACGCGTTGCTATGATGTTATCTATGAGATACATTCTAGCGAAGTTCAGAGATTAAAACAAAATTTAAAAAATCAATTATTTCTCTATCAATTTGGCTTATGTATATTTATTGGTAATCACGTACCGTCTTATAGTGTTTTGTTGGGTCAGCAGTAAGTTTACGGACTTACAACACCAAAATCAGGGTTTCGATTTTCCGTGGTACACACAGCGCGAATAGTCCATTATGTAGTTTGTCGTGGTACACACAGCGTAAATAGTCCATTATGTAGTTTGTCGTGGTACACACAGCGTAAATAGTCCATTATGTAGTTTGTCGTGATACACACAGCGCGAATAGTCCATTATGTAGTTAGTCATGGTACACACAGCGTAAATAGTCCATTATGTAGTATGTCGTGGTACACACAGCGTAAAATAGTCCATTATGTAGTTTGTCGTGGTACACACAGCGCGAGTAGTCCATTATGTAGTTAGTCGTGGTACACACAGCGTAAATAGTCCATTATGTAGTTTGTCGTGGTACACACAGCGTAAATAGTCCATTATGTAGTTTGTCGTGGTACACACACAGCGTAAATAGTCCATTATGTAGTTTGTCGTGGTACACAAAGCATAAATATTCCATTATGCAGTTTGTCGTGGAACACACAGCGCAAATAGTTCATTATGTAGTTTATCGTGAAAATAAACAAACACATTATTCATAATGTTTTGGATGAAGTAACAAAAAGGAAGTTGTTGCCTTCTGGTGCTTGAGTATTTGTAAAGGTTTTAATACCTTCTGGTGTTATAATATACAGTGCTTGAGTATTTGTAAAGGTTTTAATACCTTCTGGTGTTATAATATACAGTGCTTGAGTATTTGTAAAGGTTTTAATACCTTCTGGTGTTATAATATACAGTGCTTGAGTATTTGTAAAGGTTTTAATACCTTCTGGTGTTATAATATACAGTGCTTGAGTATTTGTAAAGGTTTTAATACCTTCTGGTGTTATAATATATAGTGCTTGAGTATTTGTAAAGGTTTTAATACCTTCTGGTGTTATAATATACAGTGCTTGAGTATTTGTAAAGATTTTAATACCTTCTGGTGTTATACAGTGCTTGAGTACTTGTAAAGGTTGTAATACCTTCTGGTGTTATAATATACAGTGCTTGAGTATTTGTAAAGGTTTTAATATCTTCTGGTGTTATAATATACAGTGCTTGAGTATTTATAAAGATTTTAATATCTTCTGGTGTTATAATATACAGTGCTTGAGTATTTGTAAAGGTTTTAATACCTTCTGGTGTTATAATATACAGTGCTTGAGTATTTGTAAAGATTTTAATACCTTCTGGTGTTATAATATACAGTGCTTGAGTATTTGTAAAGATTTTGATATCTTCTGGTGTTATAATATACAGTGCTTGAGTATTTGTAAAGGTTTTAATATCTTCTGGTGTTATAATATACAGTGCTCGAGTACTTGTAAAGGTTTTAATACCTTCGGGTGTTATAATATACAGTGCTTGAGTATTTGTAAAGATTTTAATACCTTCTGGGGTTATAATATACAGTGCTTGAGTATTTGTAAAGGTTTTAATACTTTTATACGGACCAATTTAGTAATTAGGAGAGAGGTCTAGTATAGACGAACATAATTAAAGTCTAGTTTTTCTCTGTTGGTCACTTTAGAATTATTCATGTAAAACCCAACATTATTTTACACCAATCACTTCACACGTATCATCTACTACTGTACACCAATCACTTCACACGTATCATCTACTACTGTACACCAATCACATCACACGTATCATCTACTACTGAATATAGAAGTTTATAGCAAGTCGCGTTCAATGAAATTTATCAGAAATATGCACTTTTACAAACGGCGATCTTTTAACTCTGTCTCTCCTTTGAACTTTACTCTCTCTCTCCATGTGGATTTACGCATGCGTGTAACGACATTATAAAGCCCTTATGTGTATTTGTTTCTTGCATTGTAATTCATCAGACTTACTGCTGTGTCCCTGAGACATATGTGTATGTATAATTATTTAAGTAAACTATTTTGTTTAAACAGATTACATCAAAAGGAAAGATAATGTGAATTTTACATACCATGTGCAAATCTTAGATGAAATATAATTAGATTGAATTTTGTAGATAAGGAAAAAAAGTTACTAAATAAATGAAAATATACACTAGAAAAAATAAATACGCAGTCATAAAACAAATAACCGGGGCACAAATCATAGGATGTGTCATTGTATAACGTGCTTTTTTTTTTTGTTTTGATCTGCTACGTACCGTAACGTCCCGTCGTCGGCCTACAGCGAAAAAGTAAAAAACTCTAATTTTACTTTCCTACTTACTACTT
>NW_013666249.1:352881-381043 GCF_000517525.1 Limulus polyphemus
ACTTGCAAATAGTTTTAATATATTATTAGCATTACTCGCAACTAGTTTAATATATTATTAGCATTACTTACAAATAGTTTAATATATTATTAGCATTACTTACAAATAGTTTAATATATTATTAGTATTACTTACAAATAGTTTAAAGCCCAGTCAAGAAATCGTTTATTATAAAATGAAGATGAAAAACAAACGAAAATTTCATGCGTTGATCATAATCAGTTAGTGTCATATAATTCATAAGGTTTATAAGTTTGCTGTCAGAGGGTAAAGAAAACGTGGGTGGGGATCTGTAGGAGAACTGTGTTTCGTTTATTCATCTTTTGCAGTATAGGACTAGTTTCTAAAAAAAGAAATTCTTTTTTTTTGTACATGAAGTATACGTTCTTAATGCTGTAAGTGAATCATAGATTTTGTTTTGGGTTAATATTTTGTTTTTTTCAACTTTAATAAACCAGCGATTGATTTTCTTACTAAGATATGTGCTCTTCAGTAACTCAGCGGTAAGTCTCCGGACTTATACGTTAAAAACCGGGTTTCAATACCCTTGGTGGGCACAGCACTCTGTAGCTTTGTGCTTAATTACAAACTAAGATATGTAGAATGCCACAAAATCAACGGCAACTGTAATGGCTCGTAGTGCTAGATCGTTTCTGATAATAACTTAATTTTGTACTTTACAAAGCATTTTGAGATTTTGTAGAAGATTTTAAATGTTCTGAAAGACTTGCCGTGGAAGGCAACGCTGCCAGTTGTTGTAACTTGGAATTTGATTTACTGTTTTGTTGTTGGTTTTTGTTTCGTTATTACATGTGCTATGAAATAAAATATAGAAACTTCTTCATCGAATGTTTCTTTATAAAAATATGTCGGTGCCGTAATGCCATTACTACATATATATTTTGCCTCGGTGCCGTAATGCCATTACTACATCACACTGCATTTATATCTTCTTTTTTTCTCGTCAAGAAATTTGGTTTCTGTGATCATAAATCATTTTTTTAAACTACAGAGGAAAACAAAATTTACCCTTGAAAGTTGACATCACAATGCAGCAGCGCCACCGTGTGCTGTGGTTTGGGCAGAACTAACGAGCAACGAATGGGAGAAGGAATCTTTGTTGCACGCTTCCTACTCGTGCGTGAACTATTCCCTTAGAATTCACTGACTTGCCAGAAGAAAAATGTCTTAAGCATTATGTTTGTATGTCTGAATGTTCCTTTTTTATTGTTGTGTTTTGTCAAATCAGGGAATCTTTGACAAATTCTGATTGTGTCGAAACTCTACTCCACATGTATTTACCAAAGAATCGTTAGAGCAGCTGATACTCGACTTCGTGTGCTAGTTGCACTAACTGTTGAAACACGTAGCTGTAGTGTTAGAGGAAATGTAAAATACTTAGCTGACGGCAACCAAGTGTTAGTTCGCCGACTTCCGGAACCTTGAGCTTCTCGTGGTAAACACTGACTTTCATTATTCTACGTTTGGCGGTTTTGAGTCTATTACATGCCACTTATCGGTTTACATTTGTGAAGTAGCAAGTTTGATTGATTAAACCAATAAGTAATACTATATGTTGAGAGTATTTGATAAATCTTAATAGATCGTAGATATATATATCGGAAAGGCTTTCAGTTTCATAAGACAGGAAACGTTCTTCCAGCTTTGGCGACGCGGAAATTTTAATCAAATCGTGTGTGTAGCAGTTTTGGTGAATTCAAAGTTCGGTTTGATTAAGCAACAAGTATCGTAGAGTGAACTTAATTTGGAAATATACTTCAAGTTATACTGTTATTGTAAATAGAGTTGAAGTCGCATTTCCACATTTTATAGATTCGAACATAACGGGGGTAATAATACCCTGCAAGGCTGGAAAACCCAACCACTTACGATGAAGCAGCTATAGTGATCACTCGAGTTTCCTTAAGTGTGAAACTGGAAATGTTTATCCAAGAAAAGAACAGAGGAGACGATTGTAACTTGCATGTTTGCCTGTTCTCGTTTTGTTAGCGAGTGCAGGACGGACGGACGGACGACTACTGCATTTCGTGTTCAAGTCTGCGCATTTATTTAGTAAATGTTTCTTCTGACGTTTCTCACACGCTGAAGCTTTCATACATATTGTTATCAGACTGTTGATTCGAATTCGGAAACTTTGGTATAGGCAATCAAAGAAGGAAGAAAAGGTGTTAGTGGGTTTTTGCCAACATAGTACATTATGCTACGTGAGTATGAGTTATATGGTACTGTTTTTGTTCTTAATGTTTAGAACTGTTCATATCAAACATATATATATGCTAATACGTGTAAAAGGTGTTAGTGGGTTTTTGCCAACATAGTACATTATGCTATGTGAGTATGAGTTATATGGTATTGTTTTTGTTCTTAATGTTTAGAACTGTTCATATCAAACACACACATATATATATGCTAGTACGTGTAAAAGATGTTAGTGGGTTTTTGGCAACATAGTACATTATGCTACGTGAGTATGAGTTATATAATATTTTTTTTTCTTAATGTTTAGAACTGTTCATATCAAATATATATATATATGCTAATACGTGTAAAGCTATAGTTGTTGTAGTTGTTTTGTAAAATATTATAGTGAAAATGCTCTGAAAAAGTTAATATTCGAGAATTAGATTTGAAATAAGAAATCAAACCAGATGTAATGATGTAAACTTTTAATACAGACTCTTTGCAGTTTCTTTTTACAAATACAATAAAATGCAATAGAACTTAATTAACCGAAGAGCTTTTAGCTCATCTAGGTTAATAACATTAATCATGTAGTATTAAATTTAAGCAATCATATTTAAATTAAAACCTTATTAGAGTGTTTTTATAAAGACACAGTGAAAAACAGTAGAAGATTTACACGTTGAATCAACTTTGTGAATGAGATGTAATGTAGGTAATGGTGGAAGATGATCATCATGCGGACTGTGAACAAACAAAATAAACTAGGTAGCACATCAATATTATAAGTCTTGAGAATACAATAATTATGAATGGAAAAAAGCAACAGTATAGGATTGATGAATGTACTATTTCTTCAGCTAGTTACAGCTTTTGTATTATACCACAAATGCTGAAGGCTTACATTGGATGACTTACAAGTTAACCCTTTTGTTGATGTTTTTCGAATAATTATAGCGTGGTCTTTGGTTGAGAAGATAAGACTAATTAAATACATGTTACTCTTGGTGTTCTTTGTATATACTAGTGTGAGAGTAGTTAGTAACTTTGGTGAGATATCGGGCCATAATTTTTATGATATATAGTCTAGGTAAGAGGTAAATAATTAATATTATCGATAACGTTGGAAATATGCATGTTCACATACTTGAGAGTGGGAAAAAATGTATACTTGTCTAATTCTAGCTGTAAGAAAATCAATTACGAACTGGAGAATGGCAGCTGGAAAGATCAAAAGCGAATAGAGAGGTGGATTTAACTGTATGTTGTAGAAAGTTTAAGTCGAAACAAGGTGGTGAACCAGGGGGTATTAGCCAGGATATGAAAACTGGCCGTTAGAATTATGTAAATAAGTAAAACACCGAAGGCACGAACCTTGTACAAGAAATTTTAGATACCCTGAAATGCATTCTGGTGAGTTTCTGATAAGAATATGATAAAACTTTAACGGCTGTTACATCCATCTATTGCTACCTTTTCCCAAGATGAAATAAAATTAAGAATTTCATATTTGCAAAATTTTATTTCTGTTGCACATTATTATATCCTTCTATTCTGCCCCCCCCCCAAAAGATTAAGTACACCATTAAAAGGGAAATTTTGAATATTGACATGTTCATAGCTTGTTCAAACCAAGTTTGCGGCAAGCGATGGTAAAATATTCTGATGACTCAAATCCTTATTTATTGAATACTATTTTCAAGTTTATCGTAGTAAAACAACGTAAATAAATAAATTAGCTTATAATGCATTGTAAAGAAAATATGTGTCAGATATAAATACTCTCGACTAAGAGTATTGTTACATATCCCGTTGAAGGTAATTATGAGTATTGGCGACGCCATTTTGAAAGATGTGGTCCAGGGTCACCGATGAATTTCTGTCTTTTCTTTTGTGAT
The DNA here is from genome assembly GCF_000517525.1 of Limulus polyphemus. Lineage (NCBI taxonomy): Eukaryota > Metazoa > Arthropoda > Merostomata > Xiphosura > Limulidae > Limulus > Limulus polyphemus. Next base: position 356,982 of record NW_013666249.1, read on the forward strand.
TTAATAGTCTAGTTAATACTGATTGGATTAAATGACGTACATTTAATGTTTTTCTCTAATAGTATCTTACAACACAATTTGGAAATTGCACAAACTAAAAAACGATAGCAACACTGAATCGAATAATATGATTTTTTTTTAAATCCTAAGCTAGATACTAATTAGTAAGGGTTTCGTGCAATTTGGTTTAGTATTGCTAATATGAGAAGACAAAATCGGGGGAGATAAGTGATATTCCACCAGTCTTGAAAGCGTTCAACTTTTCGTTGGAATATTACCTTTCGCAATCGTTCCGAAAATGAAGACCAATTTTAATTTGACTCTTAAATTATTATTTAGCTCAATCTTGGTCGGAACATCGGTTGATACCACGAACTTTGGAGCCCATAATTCAAAATATTGACTTACATCTGTGTTTGTAAACAATATACGAGGGTACAGCATAAGGAATCGAATACTTTATTAAACGCTTCAGTACAAAAAATATTTTCCATTTTCTGTGTTGTAGACAACACATTTTGGCTGTATTGAAATTAATTTAACATATTTTGTCCGTCCTGATAGACAATTTGCCATCCAAAAGACTAAAAGCATGTGATAAATGGATCATTGTATATTGTACCCTGTTGTTGTTTTAACGAGTTTTACGAAACTAAGGTAATTTCTTATTTTTATGTTGGTACTCTATACTGTTGTGATCATTGTATATTGTACTCTGTTGTTGTTTTAATGAGTTTTACGAAGCTAAGGTAATTTCTTGTTTTTGTGTTCGTACTCTATACTGTTGTGATCATTGTATATTGTACTCTGTTGTTGTTTTAATGAGTTTTACGAAACTAAGGTAATTTCTTGTTTTTAAGTTGGTACTCTATACTGTTGTGATCATTGTATATTGTACTCTGTTGTTGTTTTAACGAGTTTTACGAAACTAAGATAATTTCCTGTTTTTATGTTGGTACTCTATACTGTTGTGATCATTGTATGTTGTACCCTGTTGTTCTTTTAATGAGTTTTAGGAAACTAAGGTAATTTCTTATTTTTATGTTGGTACTCTATACTGTTGTGATCATTGTATATTGTACTCTGTTGTTGTTTTAACGAGTTTTAGGAAACTAAGGTAATTTCTTATTTTTATGTTGGTACTCTATACTGTTGTGATCATTGTATATTGTACTCTGTTGTTGTTTTAACGAGTTTTAGGAAACTAAGGTAATTTCTTATTTTTATGTTGGTACTCTATACTGTTGTGATCATTTTCATATTTATATAAGAACGAATATAAGCTTTACTGTGGTTTTATAATGAGCTAGTCTGTTCGGATGTAATTGTCCGATAAAACTATTTTACAACAACAGGAAGTAAATTCGCCTACTTGCTCCCTCTGGACGTGAAGAAATTAAGCTTCCATACCAGCATTATGAATTGTTTAAAGGTAGTTTACCGAATTGCGTTAAATACGTTGTGTTTAAAGGTAGTGTACCGAATTGCGTTAAATACGTTGTGTTTAAAGGTAGTTTACCGAATTGCGTTAAAAACGTTGTGTTTAAAGGTAGTGTACCGAATTGCGTTAAATACGTTGTGTTTAAAGGTAGTGTACCGAATTGCGTTAAATACGTTGTGTTTAAAGGTAGTGTACCGAATTGCGTTAAATACGTTGTGTTTAAAGGTAGTGTATCGAATTGTGTTAAATACGTTGTGTTTAAAGGTAGTATACCGAATTGCGTTAAATACGTTGTGTTTAAAGGTAGTATACCGAATTGCGTTAGATACGTTGTGTTTAAAGGTAGTATACCGAATTGCGTTAGATACGTTGTGTTTAAAGGTAGTTTACCGAATTGCGTTAGATACGTTGTGTTTAAAGGTAGTATACCGAATTGCGTTAGATACGTTGTTCCATCTCTACTCACGGACTTATGGTTGAGTTGTGCATGGATCATAAAGTTGTGACAAAATAACATGAATCGCTTCTGCAGGTTTAACTATGTGTGTTAGCATATCGTAATATATATGTATATTCTAACAGATTATCAAAATATATGTGTACTATATGTTGGAGTTAAAAATCGGGTTAGGATCACGTTGATAAAAATAAAGAAACACGTCTGCGTGCAGAATAAATGGATGGAATATATTCCCAAGGTATTCTGTATAAAAGGAATACAGTAGAGAATGTGTAAACCTATTGAGATCCATATATAATACCAGGTTAAACTAGGAGTGGATTTTTACATCCATCTTTACTCATTTTTAGTACGTGACCTATTAAATGACTCACTTGCCCAGTACATCTTTTGTGTGTAAGTGTGTTGTAGCTTTAAAATATACATATTTTGTTGTTTGAGATATTTTATTTAAAATTTCGCATGTTAAGTGCCATACCTTTACCAAGGAAATAAACTAACTTTTATCTTGACTCATTATTTTTATTGCGTGACTTATTACACGACTTACTTATTCAGTATATCTTATGTATGTTTACATATATATATATATATGCGTGTGTATTTTTAATTATACCTATTTTGCTGTTTAAGCAGATGTTTTACATATAATTTCGCATGGTAAATAACATATCTTTGCAAAGGTAATAAGCTAATTTTATTGGGTGAAATTGCGACATGCATAATTGTAAGTTTCGTTTTTTTTTTCACATTCATCTGTTTACTTTCGTATTTCGGTCAATACTTCGCAGTAGTTTGTGAACATGAATTTTGTTGTTGGTAGTATTGGCACTGATGATTATTCTTCTAAAGTGGTAACATCATTGTTGCATGGGTATCATTGTTAGTAACACTGACAGTGTTGATTGTTGTTCCCACACGGTGTTTACATTGTTTCGTGAGATATATTGTTGGTAGCACTGACGGCGTCTTCATTGTTTCGTGAGATGTGTTGTTGGTAGTTTTGTTATTAATGTTTATACTTCTCACGTGGTATCCTCATTGTTGCGTGGGTTCCATTGTAGGTAGCACTGACGGTGTCTTCATTGTTGCGTGGGGTCCATTGTAGGTGTCTCACGAAACAATGAAGACACCGTCAGTGACACCTACAATGGACCCCACGCAACAATGAAGACACCGTCAGTGGTGTATTGTTGGTAGTACTGGCATTGATGTTTATTCCTCCCACTCGGTATCCTCTTTGTTGTGTGAGGTCCATTGTTGGTAACACTGAAATTGTTGACTATTTTTTTTTTTACATTGCTTTCCTTGTTTCGAGTCTATCAGATCTGTACGAATTTTCGAGAGGTACACCTTTTTACATATACACCCATAAGGGGTAATTTAGTCCTTCAGGTGATTGCACTTTCGCTTAAACGTATGATAGAAATATTCTGGAAAATAACAATATTAACTAGTGGAGTAAAACACACTTTCTGATCCTGCATGAAGGAAATCTGTGCGTAGTTACACGCACATGTAAATACTATATATGTTACAATCCTAGAAGGCATACCGACTTGAAACAAAAATTTCCATAATTTATAAAAATTCCTACAACTTATAACTTCTCTCTCTTTAAAGAAAGATCAAAGTCTGTACCTTGTTTGATGAGTTACATTGAGTCAGTTATCCAAGTTCTGTTGATGTCTTTTTTTTTTAAAACTAGATTCTGTAGTCTATGAAAAACATTCAAGCATCTGTGGGCAACATTACTTACACCGAAAACGTTACAACTGTCTGAGTGAACTCCGTTATATATGCAGATTAAGAACCATTTGGAAAATCTTTCGAAAGCTGGCCTCAAATCACGTCATGTTGGTAGCTCGGCGTGTTGAAAAAAACAACGTCGTCATTTGAAACATTAGAAGTGTCTCGTGAATGATCGTACGTTACTTTTCATTAAGAACGTTTTTTTTCGAACGTTAACTACAAAATCAATCCTTCGGAACACAGATGTCTCGTTTATCTTACTTTACCCAAAAAAAAGTCAAATGGGTTTTGTATGATTATCGTTGCTTCATATATATTGGAGGAAGATGATCTATCATAAAGAAGTCCTTATGAATTTGTTGGTCATTGATGTAGAAAGGATCCTCTTTGCAGAAATAGAAACAAACTAGTGATTCGGTCATATAAAATGTTAATTTATTCCTAACACACCTTTAAGCCGTCACAGCTAAAATGATTTACATATTCAATAATGTATTTTCTCGCATGGTAATGATTTCCTGTTATACCTATATCTTATCTTTCGTGTTCAAGGTGGGCTGTAGACCCCCCCCCCCTCTCAAAAAAAAAAGAAGAAAAAAAAGAAGACGAAACTACGGATAACTCGACAAACCTTTCTTCATAATTAAACTGTATTTGTATGTTAAATCAACGAGTCGGACATTACGACGTTAAATATACACCACCGCTATCAATACACGTGTGTGATGTTAAATATATACCACCGCTATCAACACACGTGTGTGACGTTAAATATACACCACCGCTATCAACACACGTGTGTGACGTTAAAAGACTATATAAAGATCACATTGAATCCAGCAGAATTAGTAGCCTTAGTATCTCTAGTGGAGGAGTTCCCCATGACCTATCCCGTATTTAAGTACTAGCAGCACCAAGGGAAGCATTAAAACGGTGCCCTTCTCTTTACTTACTTGTTCCCCGCTGGGACAGCGGTAAGTCTATGGACTTGAACGATCAGTTCAGGGGTTTGATACCACTCGGTGGACACAGCAGATAGCTCGATGTGGCTTTACTATAAGAAAATCACACACTTTACTTACTTAGTTGGGAAGCACTAACACGGTGCACTTCTCTTTACCTACTTCGTTGGGAAGCACTAACACGGTGCCCTTCTTTTTACCTACTTCGTTGGGAAGCACTAACACGGTGCCCTTCTCTTTACCTACTTCGTTTGGAAGCACTAACATGGTGCACTTCTCTTTACTTACTTCGTTGGGGTTTCTTCTGTCTGAATGTTCTTCTTTTCTGTCCATGTTGTTTAAACGGGCACGAGTGTGGCTTAGTGCAGTGACTCCTAAACTTGGTCCACTACACGGCCTTGGAGGAAAGGTGAGGGCACAGCACGTTGTAGAAATATTATCTAAAATTGTTTTACTCCGAACAAAACTAATTTCAGCGAGAATTTTATTTATTGCAATAAATATGGCTGCACAACGTTGCTTTATATTTCTCAAAAACAACAACAATAACAAGCTACAATAAAATTAGTGATCTCAGAATAGCTATTGTTTTAGATTTCTATTAAATCATTAGGTAGAATTCCTCAGCCAGGGTGTCTATTAACTCATTAGGTAGAAGTCCTCAGTCAGGGTGTCTATTAAATCATTAGGTAGAAGTCCTCAGTCAGGGTGTCTATTAAATCATTAGGTAGAATTCCTCAGTCAGGGTGTCTATTAAATTATTAGGTAGAAGTCCTCAGTCAGGGTGTCTATTAAATCATTAGGTAGAAGTCCTCAGCCAGGGTGTCTATTAACTCATTAGGTAGAAGTCCTCAGTCAGGGTGTCTATTAAATTATAAGGTAGAAGTCCTCAGTCAGGGTGTCTATTAAATCATTAGGTAGAAGTCCTCAGCCAGGGTGTCTATTAAATCATTAGGTAGAAGTCCTCAGCCAGGGTGTATATTAAATCATTAGGTAGAAGTCTTCAGCCAGGGTGTATATTAAATCATTAGGTAGAAGTCCTCAACCAGGGTGTCTATTAAATCCCACTATTCGATTAGACAAATATTACCCCAAGAGTTGACGGTGGGTGCTATTAACTAGTTGCCTTTCGTTTATTCTTTTACCTCAGAATCAGGGTTTGCTATTCGCAGATAGCTCTCATGTGGCTTTGTGAGAAATTATATAACAAACACTTTTCTTTTTGCTTCCTCATCCATGCCCGTGGGATGTATTGGATGTTATCTTTATTCTTGTTCGAACGTGATTTGGTAAAAATGGCCAATCTTTAGCAACGGAAAAGGACACCTAATCCTAATGAACTTCTTTTCTGAAGTGTTCAGTGAATTGTGCCAGATTTTCATGTCTATTGTTTTCCTCCAGTAGAAAAGTGTTTTTCCTTTTGTATTCCTTTCTTGGGAATATCCCCTCCCCTCATCTAATGGCTCAGCGGTAAATCTACAGGCTTACGACGCTAAAAATCTGGTTTCGATACTCATGGTGGGAAGAGCACAGATAGCCTATTGCGTAGCTTTGTGCTTAAAAAACAAAACAAATCCAAACCAAATCTTGGAAATATATAACGTATGCTTATACATATCATACAATAATTATGAAAAAAAAAAGGTTCTAGTTTAATGTATTGCTCATCATATGTTGTTTTCTCCTTTATCCTGTCAGCCTCCATTAATCTTAACTGTTGGAAAAAAGCAAGCTGCTTGCTTGGAGCGAAACTAAAATTCAACCTGGTATCAGTAATGACTATAGGTAATTAAATACACTTTTCTTGCGCTCTTAGTTATAAAGATTAAAATGCTTTCTTTCATCTGACGTGTGTACCCATGCTGTTAGCGATATTTTCGGCCGTAACCCCAATAATATATCCCGGGATTCGACCATCTTAGAAGATTCAGGTTAGTCTTAAATACATATACTAAGCTAAGAATGCAAAAAAAAAAGCAAGAACAAAAAACTTTATAATGAAAGTATAGTAATATAACTAGATATATTGAACATTCCAAACGATACTGCCATTGAAAGTCACTCCAAAAAATAAGTTTATTTCACTTTCGGAACAAATATTAAAAAAATTGTCAAATGTCTATCTCAGCAGACATTTTTAGTTTTGATGAATAAAATATGCACATGCTTGTTTTTAAAGAGAAATATTTTTTTCTCTAAAATTTGTATCTTAGAATAGAGGAATTTGTCCCATACAGAGTGAGCTAAATTTAATTGAACCTGAACACAAACTGTTTGGCTAAAGAAAAGAAGAAAGAGAGTTGCGTGTTATATCAAGTCACATATAGGTGACGCTGTAGAGCATTCCTGTTTCTGTACGTGTTTTAATCCCTAGATCCAGACAAGTTGTATATAAATGAAAATATTTCAGTAAATATAGTGTCATCTTATGTTCTGCAGTATCTGAAAACTTTCTGCTACAAAGAGAATTCGAAGTAATTGAACAAATGATAGCAAAGAATGCTTTATTTTGCATTGTCATTAATTTGCCATATTTTTGTTTTTTGTAACTAATGTACCTGTGCATTATTCCACGATCCGAGCGCGTCCCATTGGTTGGCATGCTGGACTGTAGATCTGGGGGGACCATAGCTCTCGTCTCGTCACCACCTAAAAGCCCCCCCCCCCCCACGTGGCACAGCGGTATATCTGCGGACTTACAACGCTAGAAACCAGGTTTCGATACCCGTAGTTGGCAGAACACAGATAGCCTTTGTGTAGCTTTGTGCATAATTATAAACAAACGAACAAACAAACCACCTAAAAATTACATAAACTGCGCTGTGTGTTATGAGAGTGACGGTCAAGAGTTGGCGGATGGTTGTGAATAGCTACCGTTCCTTTTATAAAATTATATAGGATAGTCCTTGTGTAGTTTTGTGCGAAATGAAAACAAGAAACAAAGCATCATTATACCTTTACACTGTAGAGAGCTAAGTTTACGCGTGAGATTTATTGCGATGACTGTTTACGTTCTGAAAGCTAAGGTCGTATACGATGGAAGTAAGTGATTGATTCTTTTAAAGGATTTTAGAAGTGGAACCATTATCGCTTGAGTAACAAACTGTAATATTTTTGACGCTTGTTGGTGACTCATAAGTCTCGTGTATTTATTTCCCGGATCAGTGATTATTCGGATCATGCTTAACAGCCATGTACGGACAGACAAATTGTTTAACAGCCACGTACGGACAGACAAATTGTTTAACAGCCACGTACGGACAGACAAATTGTTTAACAGCCACGTACGGACAGACAAATTGTTTAACAGCCACGTACGGACAGACAAATTGTTTAACAACCATGTACGGATAGACAAATAGTTTAACAGCTATGTACAGACAGACAATGTAAAGACGGTGAATTGCTACACTCATTGACTTAGTAAGTTTACTAGTAGTTTCTGAGAACACATCATCTCTAATAACACAAACTCTGTCTAAATCCCATAGGGTTTGTCAGTCACCATTGTCTACAAAGAAGTTGTGGATGATAAAAGGCAGTCAACGTACACTTGTGTGGGTAGTCTGTTTTAAAGGCCCAAAGTAGCGAATGAATAACGTAGAAAGGTGTAGGAACGAAAAGCATGCGCAGTGGTAGTTATCTATTTTTGAACTGCGTGTACTCCTACTTCATTAATATATATATATATATATATATATATATATATATATGTATACACACACTAAAAAACTTACACGCGCACACATACACTATTTTGTATTAAGTTTTCAATATTCAACAAATGATAACAAAAGTGTAGGTAATTTCTTTAGTACGTGTCACCAACATGAGAGAATATAGATGACCAAGAGAATATAGATGACCAAGAGATTATAGATGACCTAGAGAATATAGATGACCAAGAGAATATAGATGACCAAGAGAATATAAATGACCAAGAGAATATAAATGACCAAGAGAATATAGATGACCAAAAGATTATAGATGGCCAAGAGAATATGAAAATAGTGCAATAAAACGTCAACACAAAAACTGGCTCAGTTTAACAGCAATGTAGGGACAGATAGATAGTTTAAAGCCATGTAAGGACAGATAGGTAGTTAAAGAGTTATGTACTAACAGACAGATAATTTGACAACCATTTATGGACAGAAAGATAGTTTAAAAGCCACGTACGGACAGAAAAATTGTTTAACAGCCATGCACGGACAGACAAATTGCTTAACAGCCACGTACGGACAGACAAATTGTTTAACAGCCATGTACGGACAGACAAATTGTTTAACAGCCATGTACGGACAGACAAATTGTTTAACAACCATGTACGGACAGACAAATTGTTTAACAGCCACGTACGGACAGACAAATTATTTACACGAGAGACGCCTAACTACTGACAAATAATAACACAGGCCTACTATGGTTTTATTGTCTTGATATTTTTACATGTTCTACGATAATTCCTGTAGGCTGAATCCAAAAATAATATCTATTTTTCTCCATCACGTACAGATTTTTCACAAAACGTCATAACGCAATGTATAAAAGAAAGACCACAACACGTAGTTTTTTGAGACTAAAAGACGTAGATTTCATACAGAAATTCAGAGCGTATTCGTTTGACATCAACGTTCTTCCCTTTTTTCTTCAATTTGTTTGTATTTTTGTTACCAAATATAATTTTTTCAATGTGGTAAACGAAATAATAATTTGAACTAAGAGTTTTTTTCTTCCCGATTTGTAAAAAAAAAATGTCCTTACGTGATAGACAAAAATGAATATTATTTTCAAAATCTGTGTAGCTGAATTATGGAAAATCCGTTACGAAAACCGAAACAACTTTTATGAAGTTTAAATTCGCAGGCCTTTGTAATAAGAGAAGTTACTAGAATAGCCAAATCTACCTTATTCCGCTGTTAACCACAGGTAAAATACTTGTTACTATTTAACTTCAAGCATTATCTTACGGAGAAAAAACAGTTTACAACAGTAACGACTAACACTAGTTAGTATCGATAATAACTCCAACAGCTTTTTAATGGATTTGTAAAATGTTGAACCCGCAATTTTTGTCTTCTGTTCGTAGTGTGTACGCCCAAAGGAATCCTCAATTGATATAACTTTTTCTGATACTGTTTTCCCAATTACTCCAGGCTTATATTACCTAACAATGATAATGGTCGCTTAATGCAAGAAATGTGTTTGATCTCTATGAAATCGAATTGTGTTAAAGACTTGCAATTTTCAATACAAAACGAGACTGAAATCGATTCAAATGTTGAAGTTCATTAGAAATAGGATGGAGAAAATTTTATATTAAGACTAGATTCTTCGCCACTCTGTAGGCAGGGTGTAGCTTGGAAATTGGCACCCGAACTGTGAATCCGATGATTCATGGTTCGCGATCTATTGCTGCATAATGCGCCCCGTATTTGGAGCCGTGAGTACACTATAAAAGTGGCGGTTGAATCCCACTATTCGTTCAGACAGTATTAGCCCAAGAAGTAGCGGTGGGTGCTGTTGACTACCTGCCTTCACTATATCAGTTGAAAATGTGCATGTAACCCTTGTTTAGTTTTGCGCGAACAAACTGTCTCAGAGTGCTCTATTTCTCCATACTGTTGCTTGGTTACTCTCTAACTGTATTCGATCAAAAATGGAATGATACTGTTTAAATTCAATGCAATACTAAATGAGCTTTTCTAAGAATTCGTTACCATTTAAAACAGCTTGTATTCTAATTGTTTAGTTACTTAGATCACCTAATTGTTTTTTTTCAATGCAATGTGTAGATTGTGACGATGCCAGAAATCGTCTTCTTGTCTGAAGGATACCGCGGGTCTACAGGTGGAAATTTTAGAGACGATCCCCAAATATTTTTAATTTTGCAACGCAGTAAATGTACATTTAGCCGATTGGTTCGTCTCTGCCGAAAGTTTAAAGTAACTTCATGAAAAACTGGATATACGAATAGAAGTTTTTCTAAATCTCTAACTATCAGTGAATGAAAGAAAACCGGTGATGATAATAATGAAACTGGTTGTTTGTTTTATGATTTGCAGTTTTTCACTCGCGTATACATCTAATAGCTTACAACGGTCAGAGCTTTCATGGAAGTGACGTTGTTGGAAACTAGAAATTTTGTTAGTGTGTTGTGTGTGTGGAAATAACGTCTTTATTCTATTTTATGGAAGTAACGTTTTCAGAGTGTTTTTGGGAGTAACATTTTCAGTGTGTTTTTGGAAGTAAAGTTGGTCAAACAGATTTTGTCATCGTGTTTTGTGGAATTAACGTTTTCAGTGTATTTTATGAAAGTAACGCTTGCAGCGTGTTTTGTGGAAGTGACGTGTTCAATGTGTTTTGTGGGGGTGACGTGTTCAGTGTGTTTTGTGGAAGTGAAGTTTTCAGTGTGTTTTGTGGAAGTGAAGTTTTCAGTGTGTTTTGTGGAAGTGAAGGTTTCAGTGTGTTTTGTGGAAGTGAAGTTTTCAGTGTGTTTTGTGGAAGTGACGTTTTCAATGTATTTTGTGAAAGTGAAGTTTTCAGTGTGTTTTGTGGAAGTGAAGTTTTCAGTTCGTTTTTGGAAGTGACGTTTTCAGTGTATTTTATGGAACTGAACTGGTGTTAAACAATATATTTTGTCAGTCTGTTTAATTGTATCTTACTAGCACGAAATTTCGAAACTATGTATAAAAGTAGCAAATTGAAAATTTAATTCATAGCAAACAAAACAGTTGTACTTCACAGTTTAATTTTAACTGGATTTAGTTGGGAATTACTTGTTAATAAAAAATGTATGCAAGGATACAGCGCTGTCCAGCATCGAAGTGTCTCCACCACATTCTATACAAATTAGGTAAGTGTCTTACACTAAGTCATTTTATCATGCTACTAAACTCGTTCAAAGTGATCTGACAAACTTTTAATGGAATTTATGATGACTATCCACGATATAACTTTAGGTTGTTTATATTTCGCATGCCCAGGCCCAGCAGAATGTCTGTGGACTTACATCGCTAGAAACCGGGTTTCTATACCCGTAATGGGTAGAGCACAGATACCCCTTTGAGTAGCTTTGTGCTTAATTACAAAACAAATAAACGTATTTCTAGAGTGGGTCGAGAATTAGATGTATATATATATATGTTTTTTACACGATAAATACCGTGCAGAGCCATCATGATCTGTATTTTTTTTAGAAATTAAAGAAACATGAAATGCTGTATCCACATGACGCAGTGGTAAAAGATGACTTGTCTCTTACTGTGTTTGTTGCTCAGTTTTTTTTTGTGTGCGTTATTTCGGCCAATTTGCAGTGACAGTCCTCTTTCCTTCGCAGTTGTATAAAGATTTACACACACAGTTTCTCTTAGCTCCACATGGTGATGATGTGATTGTAATCGGTCTTAGTGGATAAGATTGGTAGTCTCTTAACGACCGTAATTATGATATTTTTGAACTAATTAAGTAGTTAATTATACTTTACGAACAAGAAATTCAACGACTACACGTCTGCTCTGAATTTTTTCGAAATACAGATGTTACTCTCGAAAGCGCTCGAATATATTTAATTGTCAAGCAGTTATACTACGATGTTGTAATCATCTGGCTACAAAATACCTGGTTGTTGCTTGTCAGATAGTTGTACAATACTGCAGGCTCGATTTACCTGAAACACAGAATAGTATTGATGGAAAATTTCGTTATAATGTTTCCAATAAAGATTACACAGGCCTGCGATGGTTTTATTGTCTTGAACTTTTTACATGTTCTACAGTAATTCCTTGTACGTTAAATCCGAAAATGGTATCCATTTTTCTCCATCACGTTTAGTTTTTGCACAAAACGTCATATGTACTTTTACACAAGTGAATCATTTTCATTGAAATCAGGTCACTATTTGTTATGCTTAAAAATGTTGACAACCACTGGCTGTAGATTTCTCAAGATCAATCGCGAGTTTTATCGATCGTTCTGGAACCCATGAGAAACACACCGCTAGTATTTAAACGGTTAACAGGCCGCATAACTTGTCATTTTTGAAAAGTATTTGTTTGTGGGTGCACTTTGACGTTATTTTTTTCTTTTCAACATTATTTATTCGTCGCTATGGCAATAAAGAGGTTGTGTAAATGACCCAAACATGTTCTGTTATATTTGTTGTAAATTTGATCTAAGTAAGAGTCTTTTTTGAATATTATTTTCGAAATCTGCGTAGCTGAATTATGTAAAATCAGTTATTAAAACCAAAACAACTTTTATGAAGTTTAAATTCGCAGTCCTATTATTAACGCTGAACTCCTTAAGGCACTCTTGTAAAGACAGTTTTTGTGTATATCCTATTGTACCATCATGTGTATTAAATACATAAATAATTGCAAAAAAAAAATCGTTGGTCCAGGTTGAAAATAATTCCACTGTTTATTTTATCAAATAATATACTGTAAATCTGATATTATATAGGTAGTTCGATCATGAACACTACGCCACAAACAGTACAACAGTGGGGTCTGCTGGGTGTTCTGCTCATTACAAGTTTGTGCAAGTCTTTGCATTTGGTGTAAGCTAAAGATTAGTCACTTGCTTTGGCTGGTTTCCAATGATCGGAAGCCAAATTAGCCAAACTTGTGAAAATTTTAACCCCTGCCTGTAATTCTTTCGTTTCCACGAAATTCCGAAAAATATAAGATAAACAGTGCCACCATTTTTTATACAGATAACAGTTTAATCGAACGAGGAAAGAAAAGAGTCGTGCACGTGCATGGTTGTGTGGTCGATAAACTGTGAGGAAATAGCTGGTGATGTGTATACTGCAGTTCATGTACGGATATAAGGAAATATATGTACACATCCTCGCAGTCAGATCTAGTGTTAAAATTTGCATTGATGGGTCTGTACATGCGCGCATACTCAGAAAACACGAATCATCTTTAATGAAAGATAAAAAAATTAACTACAGTATTAAAGAGGAATTTCAACAATATTATAGTTGTGATAATTTTGTTGTTGTTGAAAATATAGCGTTTTTGTTTAGCAGTTTTTTTCAGAAACATTTTGCAATTAGTAGATTTGAACACCTGCTTCCACGTGTGTTCAAAATTAATCAAAAGAATATAGAGAAAAATAAATTCCCAGGTTTTTCCAAGAAAAAATATCTAATCATTAGTGTAGTTAGAGAGAACACGTCTGTGCGTACCTGGTGTTAATCATTGAGTCTTTCTATTTTGATCAAGAAATTCCATCTGTCTTGAAGGTTCATGAACGAATATTTTGAAATAAAAAGGAAATATTTTAAGAAACACGAACGAGAAAAATATAAACATTAAAAATGTATTTAATCGTAAAATAAAAAAACTACACACACACATATATATATATGTTAATTGTGTACGGTATTTTCGAATGGATGTAATAGAAACTGGTCATGTTTTTGGACAACAGTTTGCACTAAGTTGAGAAACTCGAATTTTTATTAGCTTGGAATCTTCTTATTCAGGTAGTTAGTTATTTTGTGAATTACAATTATGATTAAACGTTACTCACAAGTCGTTGTAACGATGTTTGATATTATTCCGAATGCTTATTAAAGCGCTCTGTAAGTACATATTGATTTTTACTTTAAAAAACAAAAAGTGCCACAAAAGCACTTGGAACGAAACCTTGCAAGTCGCTCTGACAAACATTTATTTCTAACCCTAATCCTAAGCATTATCAACAGGAAGAATCCTCAAGAGTGATTAACGCACATAAAGGGTCAGATCACGAGGTTTTCAAATCGCGATCATTTATCTCGCGCTCTTGTTTCTTTTGTGGTGTTGAACATTGTTTTATTAAACCTCAAATCGGCGATTTGTTTCTATGGCATTCATTACCGACTTGTGTTTTTGCCTGTTACTAATCTTAATATAAAGAACTGTATTTCCTCTGTAAAATAAATGGGGGACGCCTCCAGCATGGTAATTATTAGCAGGGTTAATTACAATTTTGGTGTTTTTCTGTACACCTTTTTGTGTGACTCGTGTTTGTAGGAACCTTGTAACCAACAAAGTCGTGGACCCGATATGAATTTGTTTATTAAACAGTAATTCTAGGGTTAAGTATTATAAGGTGTGATTGCATTTAAATAATAAATCTATGTTCGGTCTTGTGATGATAACCTCATATGTTACTCATTAATTTAAGGTAATATGCTAAAGTTTAGCGTAGTGGATTTTATGAGTATAACATGTTTTGGTACTTGATACATCCCATTAAGTCATATACTTCACAAATGACATTATGAAGTTCTGTTTTGTTAACACTTTCCACACCTGGGGAATTTATGTTATACAGAGAGTTGAGTACGTTACATTAAAATCATTTTGGAGCCTCATAATGTCGTTAAAACCCACGTTTGCTATGTCCGGCCGTACAATGTCTGACGACTGTGCGTATTGATAACTTAATCAAAAACACCTTAGGTGTGATAAAAAGGTGCGGCCAAAAAAAAAAAAGGATTGAAATCAAAATTGGCGGTCAAACTGGTAACTACACTTATAGCATTGATAAGTAGTTAGCCAGCCCCCCCCCTTTTTTGTACAACTTGGGGCATGATGGTGGGTAAAACAAAATACGCGGCCTAGCTAATTAATGAATGAATATTTGCTGTAAAATTCTTATCAATGCTATAAGTGTAGCTACTAGTTTTCTCATCTAAAGTGTTTTAATTAGATATCATGACTTTATGTTAATACACACCAACAAACTACAGCAAGTAAGAAAGTGACACTCGATAGTAACCCAAATCAGCTTTAGGATCGAAACATTATTATTATTCGGAACAGATCTATACTTTACAGAACCAACCAGATTCTTTAAAATACATGGTGGTAGTTTTCCTCTCTAAAACAGTGTTAATAACTTCCTTTTTATTAACGCCATGGAATTTAGATTAATAGTTTCTTGTCATCACCCCATGTAATCGATACAGCTGTATCAAGCATCATTATTTATGCTAAATGCTTAAGCTAATATCACGTGATGCTAAATGGTCATTAATTAGGATAATTTCATATCATTTAGTAAATATATGATGAAAAGTTGACAATGAATAATCATTAATAACTGTCCACCCATATGGTTCTTTTGAAAACTTGAGCTAGAAACTGCTAATCTAGTTTGCTTGGCCTAACCAATACTTATGTATCTGCACGTGTTTTCACCTTATAGCTTTGCTGCTCTAAATCATCCGTCTTTAATCCAAATGACAAAAACTAAAAACGGTCCTCTTTTACTCTTAGGTGAAGCTGTAGTATAAATGTTAGACCGATAACTCACGTGACTTTTTGCGTAGGCGTGCGCAAAAATTTTCGTCAAATTTGAGCGGTTTTTGTTAAACAACTTTACACATGGGGCTTATATGTATACCAAATGAGACTCCCAATTGTAGGTTGTAAAGATCAGTGTACAAAATCTGAAAAAAAAATCCATAAAACTTAAGTATATTTATCTATCAAATAAAGTTTCCGTACTTTTAGCGCGAAGAGAAAATAAAAGAAGAGACTCAATCAAAATTGTAGATGTTATATCTCAGGTATTTTTCAATGGATTGCCTTGAAATTTGGTAGGTGAAATAAGGGTCCAATAGAGCATGTCTACTGAAAATATGTGATAGTTTGGATTACCACACAGTCCATTATACAAAAGGTAGAAAATCGCTAAACTATCACTCGTGAATAACACAGTGTGTCTTGCAGCAGGTGCCCCCCCCCCCCAGTGGCACAGCGATATGTCTGCGGACTTACAACGCTACTAGGAACCGGGTTTCGATACACGTGGTGGGCAGAGCACAGATAGCCCTTGTGTAGCTTTATGCATAATTAAAAAACTGGAATTCGGCAGGCTGATAATCTATCACCTCTCTTGTTCAACATTGTTATGGATTGGGTTATGAGGAAAATTGATCTTGGTGTTACTGAATGGTTGAATAGCACTATTTTGAAAGGTTTAGAATATGCTGATGATGTATGTTTGTTGTGTCAAGACACACAGACAATGGCTAGAATGATTGAAGCACTGGCGCATGACACTCAGAAGGTTGGTTTAGGTATTAACATTGGTAAGATGAAATTAAAGACATGACTTGCATCAGGTTATTGTGGATGGAGAGGTAATTAAATATGTGGAAACTTTACATATCTTGGTAGTATAGTTGATGTAGATATATGCTAGGAAATAAAAACATGATTGGGAAAAGCAGGAGTTGTTTTTAGAAAGGTTAATGAAATACGGAATAATGCAGGTTCATCCATTAAGATGAAGCTTAAGTTGTTCAATAGCTTGAGTATTTCGACTTTCTTGTATGGCTTTGAGACGTGGAAAGAACTAGAGAAAATTGAGTCCAGATTGAGAAGTTTTGAGAGTAACTGTGCAAGAAAGGTAATGGAGATCAGATGGTTTGACCATATAAATGAAGAGATATTAAGAGAAGTGGACAACAATCAATTATAGAAAAGCATAAGTTGTATAGATGGAGATACTATGGAGACGTTCTAAGAAAGAAGAATAGACTGCCAAGATAAGCTATGATCTGGAGTCCAATTGGAAGAAAGCGCAGAGGAAGTCAGAACAATAGAGTGGGATATTAGAAATAGAGGCTAAGGAATGAGCAGAAGACCGAACTCGTGGAAAACCTTCATAGCTGCCTTATGGACCACTTGAGATCTGGAAAGGATTAATGATGATGATTGGTGTTTTTTTAAGGTTTATTTTAAAGAAATTTTGGTAAAAGTTAAGGGCTCTTAGTGAAAAAAAATCATGTTTTATGAATTCTTAGAATGATTTTGATACACAAAATGAAGAAATTTATTTTGTAAGAGGGGGGAGTTCTAAAACGTTTATTTACCGTCAACGATAGCATTGAATAACATTGTATTATTGAATAGCATCGTATTATTGAAAAGCATTGTATTATTAGATAGCATTGCATTATTGAATAGCATTGTATTGTTGAATAGCATTGTATTATTGAATAACATTGTATTATTGAAAAACATTGTATTATTGAATAGCATTGCATTATTGAATAGCATTGCATTATTGAATAGCATCGTATTATTAGATAGCATTGCATAACTGAATAGCATCGTATTATTGAAAAACATTGTATTATTAGATAGCATTGCATTATTGAATAGCATTGTATTATTGAATAGCATCGTATTATTAGATAGCATTGCATAATTGAATAGCATTGCATAATTGAATAGAATTGCATTATTGAAAAACATTGTATTATTAGATAGCATTGTATTATTGGATAACATTGCATTATTGGATAGCATTGTATTATTGCGTATGTGCGAACAAAAATATCGAAACAGTCTGTTAAGACTTTGTAACAAAGTTTTGTTAACAAGTACTTTGGTGTTTTAGATGTTAAAAGTTCTCGTAGTTGTATTTAGTATGTATCAAATTAATTAAAAATATCACGAGTTTGAAACTAATTCTGTAATGTGGTAAATTTTTATTTCTAAGACTACAGTTGCGCAAGGATTCTTAAATCACATAACGTTATTACCAAAAAAAATTGTTCAAGATAGTTTTTACGTACATTGTTAATACGTTGAATACTGTTTATGATTTTTCAACAGTTGTTACTGTTACGTAATGTATATCACACACGTGTGCTTACTGTTACACTTGATGCAATTTTCATGGAGTGACTTTCGAAAGCGACTAATTAAATTACGTTGCGTAGTGCTGTATTTATTTGAAACAAAAGTGTCTATATTTTGTATTCTTTGAGACTCGTCATGTTTTTGATTAAGTCGGTACTCTGCAGTAACGGCATTTATTGTATATTAACCCAAACTAACAAAACTTATAACCAAATGTCAAATTCTGTGGAGAGAGAAAAAGTAGAAAATCATAGATTAAACAGTTTATTTCTTATTTCAAACGCTTCTTTAACCATGAAATCACCAACTTATACCCTTCATTGCTGGTGTTCACGTATTGAGTAATTTTGGACAAAGTGCAGATAGGCTATTGTGTGATTTTGCGCTGAAACAAAATTTTCTCGAAAGAGTTTTCTTTATAATGCCCTTCAGCCATCACGATCCACGTTCCATAGTGGTATTCATTCTTCTAGGATTATTATCCAATCGGCTTGGCATGACCTAGTGGTTTGGGCGCTCGACTGGCAATCTGAGGGTAGCGGGTTCGAATTCCCGTCACCGAACGAGCTCGTCCTTTCAGCCGTGGGGGCGTTATAACGTGACGGTCAATCCCGCTATTCGTTGGTAAAATAGTAACCCAAGAGTTGGCGTTGACTTGCAGCCTTCCCTCCAGTCTATCACTGCTAAATTAGGGATGATTAGCGCAGACAGCCCTCGTGTAGCTTTGCGCGAAATTCAAACCAACTCATCTGATCATAAATTGGCTATGCAGAAAGTTAAGTTTGGTTTAGTTCCAAGGTATAGATCGTAACACAGACTTTTTTAGATAATCGTAATCGATTCCCTTGTCCAACCACACGGAATTATATATATGTATATGTATATGTGTGTTCATTTGTAAATATGTTTGATTCATTGTTTCAATTATAAATTATATTACGTGTTCTGAAATGAGTGATGTTATAAAGAATCCCGAGGGTTGGCGTGATCTGGTGGTTAGAGCGCTCGACTAGCAATCTGCGGGGCGCTGGGTAGAAACCATTCACTTAGTACATTCGCTGTTTTCTCTGTGGGGCGTTATAATCAGAGGTGCAGTGGGGTGGGAACGCGTGAACACGGCGTACATGTACTTTTTTTTTATAGCGGAAACGCCGTACCGCCACTATTTCAAACGAATCTCACCCGTTATGAAGTAGATATCGTGTTTTGGACCTTCTTTATTTAGCACTACACCACTGGTTATAACGTTTTGGTGAATCCCACTATTTGTTGGTAAAAAGAGTAGCCCAAGAGTAAGCGGTAGTCGGTGCTTTGAATCTAAAAGTTGTTGAATGTTTGTAAGCCTATGGATATATTTTATAAATTCCAGTTTGTATTTAGAAAACGAGCGTTTGTTTATCGACTTAGAAATTTTTGGTGTATTTCAAAATTTGTAATGCATACTAGGAGGATTTATATATTTTGATAATACAGTTTGAAGAAAAAAGACCTTTACACTCCAGATGATTATAAGAGAACTTATATGTTAACCAACGTTTCGCCTCTGTGGCTTCTTCAGAGCTAGTAAATAAAACTGTTTGATATTACAACGTTCGTTAAATTATTAAACTGCTTGTAATGTTCTATTTCTGCCGCAACGTGCCTTTAACAATCTATAGAATATATAGACTCGAGAAATAGAACAGATCTGTTCTATTTCTCCAGTCTGCCGCAACGTGCCTTTAACAATCTATAGAATATATAGATTCGAGAAATAGAACAGATCTGTAATTTAATGAACATTGTAATATCAAACAGTTTTGTGTACTAGCCCTGAAGAAGCCACAGAGGCGAAACGTCGGTTAAAATACAAGTTTTCTTCTAATTATCTGAAGTGGAAAGAACGTTTTTTTTTTCTAACTTATTATCAACTTACAAATGGTGAAGTGATTAGATCATTGCCTGGCATATTAGCAGTGTTTCCAGGCGTTTGACACTAGTTGACAGTTTTAATTTTATTACTTCAAGTTTTAATGACATAACGTATAGATCGTGAGAAAACTGTTTTATTAATATCTTACTGAAACTTGTATTTCTCTCACAGGCAGCGTCCTGGAGGGAGAATAACAAGAGAGCCGGATCTCTCTGTTGCCTATTGTGGTGTCACCCGGTGGGAGAGTGGTAGGCTTATGGACTTATGCGCTAAAATTCAGGGTTCGATTCTCCACATAGGACACAGCAGATACCCTAATGTGGCTTTGCTTTAAATAATAATCAACCCTAGTTGTTTGCATACTCTCAGACTTTGAATGGAAGTGTTCACAGTAAAACGCGCTCCGGACTCTGTGTTAGTGGGTGCGTTGTAAGAGTTACAGCCAAATCTCATTATTCGATCAAACAAGAGTAGCCAGAGAATTGGCGGTGGATGCTGTTGACTAGCTGCCTTCCCTGTAGCCTATCAGTTCAAACTTAGGGACGACTACGCGAAGATGACCTTTTTGTGTATGTGCATGAATTTTCTCAAACAAAATTGATTTTCCTTACATCATCCTTAAACTGATCATCTTTGTGTGTGTGTGTGTTCGTGCATAACCAGTTTTATTCATGTTTTTCTAATAACTTAATAAATTTTACTCGTATGTCGATGTCTGCGAACTAACCAGATTCATGAAATCAGGCTTCGGGATTTTGGAGTGCCTTTGTTGTACACATAAGGCAATAAACAGTTACAAAGCAAAGAACTGTTTTTTGTATGATGGAAGGAGGTATGTGCAGAGATACAGCCGATGTAGGTATGGGAAGACATTATTTATCAAATTAAACTTTAAGTAAAACACCCCCCCCAAAAAAACAAAAAAAAACAAACAACCTTTAATTATTTCTACACATTTGAACATATAGATAAAGATACGAATATTATATACAAAACTTGCTCCTAAGAATTGTGTGTAAAGTTTTGGATGTATCCATCAAAGGTCGCTAGATGACCCATGTGATAAGTAGCGCCAGTCTAGACTGTCTGTTAACAATATCAAATATCGCTTCACATACGCCTTCCCGTTAACACTGAATAAAGGTACAAGCTATCTAGAAATAATCCTCTTTACGATATAGTCATATTAACTCCTTATAAACAACAATCAAACGATGGCCAATATACTAAATTATTCTATGGAAGAGTGGTTCAGTAAGCTCGTACGCGCGCTCCAGTAGCTAGAGATTGTTGACAGAATAACTGGATTCTTATCCGTTTCCGCCATTCTGAAATTTCCCACTGGATATTCTCTAGGTTACAAACAATTAAGGGACTGACTAGGAAGGCTCTGTACAGCAGCAGCTAGTGTGTTATAGATAAAACTCGGGATATCTTTTCACGTAAGTGCTAATTTCTTCATTATTTACAAGCTTTCGTCTCACTGGAGATCCTTTTTCGGGTAATATGTTATTTACCCCACATGGTTAATTGTTTTTTATATCTGTGTGTTTTTCTAACTGTTTAAACTTTTTTACAGTCTTTTGTTGTTTTCTCAACGAAGTTCTGGCATTTTATACTATTTATTCCAAACCTTTTTTGAAAATACTTATCAATATTCATCACGTATCGTTACGTGTATTAATCATTACATGAACTGTAACTTGGTTATTAGTCAGAATTTATATTCTTATTGGTTTCTTGGACCCAGGAAACTTCAAATAGTATAAACACTATATCAGACTAATGTCTTTGCCTTGGCAAATTCCATACTGCAAAAACACTCATTCTGAATTTTTTTTTAGTCTCATTCTCTCATTAAACATCGAAAGTTAAACACTGAATCTGATTGATTTTTTCACATTTTCTTTGTCTCTGTAAACTTTAGTGTGACTACAAAATCTCTGATCTTTTGATTCCAATAAACTTTAAAAAGCGGCTTAATCACCGAATCTGACTGGTTTCCTGGCTAACTGAATCTGTAACACCACACAGACGTGTCATTAAACTGAAGGAAAAAAGATTGCTAAGAGTAATCAAATCTCTTTATACCTTAAGCTGTATTTCCCTTGGCCATTTCTTGAGGTGTAACCGGTGTTATGTTGCGAGGGCCAAATGATTGCTTAACATATATACGTCCGCAGGGCATAAAAACCATCAACTATTCAGATTGTTTCTTTTGTCTCGCAGCACAAACGAACGATGTATTTTGCATTTTGTTGCATTTTTAAGTTGGTGTATGATTTTTTCATTGTCTTCACTTATCGGTTTTGAATTTTGTTTGAAGTTTACGTTATTCTTTTATGTAAGGGCTTTCAAAATGATATTATGAATTGTTCAGTTATTAATTTAATGTAAATTTCTGATGTACTGTCTAGTTATGAATTGAATGTAAAATTCTGTTGTGAACTGGCTGTAAATTTTGAATGTGAACTGCTGTGAGCTAAATGTGAAATTCTGATATATTGTTCAGATGTGAACTGAGTGTAAAATTATTGTGTATTGTTCAGATGTGAACTGAGTGTAAAATTATTGTGTATTGTCCAGATGTGAACTGAGTGTAAAATTATTGTGTATTGTTTGGATGTGAACTGAGTGTAAAATTATTGTGTATTGTCCACTTCATAACTGAACAGCACATTAGATCATTAGTTCACTTCTTATCTTAACAATTCATCAGAATTTTACATTCAGTTTACGACTGACCAATACATCATGTCATACGTTCTGTTCACAACAGAAAAAATACATCAAATCATGTTAAGTTCACATCCAAACAATACACAATAATTTTACACTCAGTTCACATCCAAACAATACACAATAATTTTACACTCAGTTCACATCTGAACTTATGATCTAATGCGCTGTTCAGTTATGAAGTGAACTTATGATCTAATGTGCTGTTCAGTTATGAAGTGAACTTAGCTAATGTGCTGTTCAGTTATGAAGTGAACGAATGATCTAATGTGCTGTTTAGTTATGAAATGAACGTATATGTATATAAAGTTTCCTATACTGTGTACACGTTTCTTTAGTGAAGTCTACTGAAGTTTGTGGTTGTTATTGTCCTCTAAAAAAGTTTTTTTTTATGAAAGAGTAAAACTGTTGTGCTTTTTTCTTAACACGACTGAAAATAGTTTTTCTTGTCCTTTTAGCGGACCAAGGTCGGCCAACCTTACCTTGCAACCTGGAGACCATTCCTAAAGTGGACTATTTCCCGTCACAGCGCCACCGCTGGAATACGAACGAGGTGAAGTAAATGATCTGATGAATTATTTAAACTGGAAATATTTGTTGACACTATCTGATTTAATTAATAATAGTGATAGATTCTTGAATATATTTTATAACCTTTATTTTTGTGTGTGTATATATTGTTAACTTTTTATAATCTATAGTCCCATTGTTCGTGTTCAAGGATATTGTAATTTATATATGGTAAAGATCAGTTTCCTTCTTTTGCATATCACATATCTACCAGTTATATCTATAGCAAATCACGTCCATGTGTAGCGTAATATGATGAAAATGTGATTGAAAAAATTATTATTATATGCAGACGAAGAACTATAGTGCTGACCTCTATGTCTAAACCTAAATTGTTTTAAGCCTAAGAAGAAAGAGTACTTCACTAATCCTTTCCCGTTTTTGACAATTAATATTATTGATTATGTATTATAGACTTAAAACGCACTTATAGTCTGTAAGCTGAGTAACAGTGTCGAGAATGCTGCTTATCTTTCGTTGTGATAGAAACAAAAATAAACTTTTATTAAGATGTAAATAAGAGTAATAGTACCGATAAAACTGACTTTCATTGTCATATTGTTACTCG
>NW_013666249.1:381921-392874 GCF_000517525.1 Limulus polyphemus
TTATCTTTCGTTGTGATAGAAACAAAAATAAACTTTTATTAAGATGTAAATAAGAGTAATAGTACCGATAAAACTGACTTTTGTTGAGTTGGTACATTATTACTGATATATAAATAACACATCTAGAAAAGTGCTTATATCAAACTGTTATTCAAATAACAGTGTCAAGAAAAATTACTTCTATTAAGTTATGATATTATTACACTTAGAAAACTGGCTTTTATTGGACTATGATTTTAGTAACAGTTTCAAGAAAAAGTAAGTTGTGATATAATTAAGTGGTTCAGTGAGCTTTTATTTAATGATTTTTTATAAGTAAGATGCACTAATTGAAGTGTGTGCAAATTCTTAATAACTTTATGAAAATGCCCAACTGGAGCTGGTTTGAGCTTCTACAAATATATTTAATTCTTTACTCTTAGCTACTATCAAATTACATTCATGGGTTGACGGACTATTTTACATTCATGGGTGAACGGACTGTTTTACATTCATGGGTGGATGGACTATTTTACATTCATGGGTGGACGGTCTATTTTACATTCATAGGTGGACTTTCTATTTTACATTCATGGGTGGACGGACTATTTTACATTCATGGGTGGACTTTCTATTTTACATTCATAGGTGGACTCTATTTTACATTCATGGGTGGACGGACTATTTTACATTCACGTTTTGTAAAGTTAGTGAGCGATTGAAAATCGGGTACTTATTAAGTTGATACGTATGTTTTTAAGTTCTCGCTTACTAACCACAAGTAACATATATTTACATAACAATAAGTAATATAATGCATTTATCTATATTTTCTATACCAGGCCTTCTGTGACGAGAAAATAAAATCAGCTATAGGCTACTGTTTTTCTTCTCTTTTTGTTATATTTTATTTTAAAAAAAATCGTAACAAACCTTTATTTTTATTCCTTTTCTTTGGGTTGTTCCAGCTTTAGGGTTACAATCTCCCTTACGAAAATAATGAGAGATTATATACCTAAAACTCAATTTATTTTTCTCACAGTTAGCTTATACAATACTGCAATTTGTATTTTGACGCCTTGAACTATATGTCATCAAAAAACCGTTTCAGAAAATAAGATATATAGGTTTTGTTGGTCTACGATGATATATATATATATATATATATAGGTTTTGTCGGTCTACGGTGATATATATATAGTTAAATATAAAGTGAAACATAAATAAGTAAACGAAATGCTTGTTTTTTGTTGTTGTTTTATAGAGAACTGAAAAATTGACTTGGAACATGGCATATCTCAAAAATGTTGATGATACTGACACAAGTAATATATTGGTGTTGCCAGGATTTTCGTCATTTGACACATGGAGCAGACAGTCACCTTTTCCATTGTTGGTATGTAGTTAAGACAAATGTTGGCTCGACACCTTTGTTGCCTTCTTTGGGTGTAACAGCGATCATTGTTGGCTCACTTTTGTCATTTGTACAATAATTCTCAAAGTTTAATTAATAGCACTTTTTAGCCTCCGTCGTTTCACTTGTGTTTTTAGAGAGGCTTAAAAACCTTTTATTAGCCAAACTTTTATTTTTAGATTCTGTTACAGTGACTTGTTATTCAGTTATCACGCCTTACTTATTTAATCGCGATGCAGAGAAGTTTTGGCTGTGGCTTTCGCGATTCCAAGCTGACTGTTTATAAAAACAAAAACAACAAGTTTAACATCATCTAATACAATATAAACAAAATACAAGTGTAAGGCCTCATTTAGATTAAAAACTACCGAGTTAACTTGGCATAAAACTCTTGGAAGGTTTATTTTATTGAGGGTTGTTTTAATGTGTGTAAAACTACTAAAATATATTAAGTGAGATTGTGTTTAATAGTAGCGTTATCTAATTATTTACATTACTTTTACGTTCAGATGTTGTTTCCTGTCTCTAAAACAGTTATATTATCATACATGCTCTAACAATTAAACCTCTTGTAACTGGGATAGGTATGTTATTGTTTTTATATAATAAGGAAATAAATTATTTCATTTTTCTAACCATTGCCGTATTAACCAGTTTTTTGTTGTTGGTGATATGGTTACATGTATCTCTGACCGGGCGTAACTTACTGGGGAATCTGAAGGTTATAGCTGCAAAAACGCGCTCCGCACTTTGTGGCCGTGGTCGCGCTATAAGACTGATGATTATATCCCACAATTCGGTCAGACAAGAGTCGCCCTAGAGTTGGTATTAGGTTCTGTTGGCTAACTGACCTATAGTCTGTAATTTCGAAATTAGGGACGAGACCCCCCCCCCCCCATTACACGATTTACACGATTATCTGGAATGTTTTGGGAAAAAAACTTTTTTTCACTACAATAAATTCTAAAGTAAATAGCAGGGTTTTATAAAAACACAACATCACGCTTACAATACTGTAATGGAATTCTGGTAGGAAATAATTAACAAGCATGAACTTCAAAACGCTAATACTCGTAACTTCAATGATAAGAAATAATTAACAAGCATGAACTTCAAAACGCTAATACTCGTAACTTCAATGATAAGAAATAATTAACAAGCATGAACTTCAAAACACTAATACTCGTAACTTCAATGATAAGAAATAATTAACAAGCATGAACTTCAAAACGCTAATACTCGTAACTTCAATGATAAGAAATAATTAAGCAAGCATGAACTTCAAAACGCTAATTCTCGTAACTTCAATGATAAGCAAACTGTACTATTTTGTAAATAGTACAACCCCGGTTCGAGTCTATGAAGTAATCGATTTTCTTTTATTTCTTAACCCTTGTTTATTGTCTGCTCTGGTCAATATTTTAAGGTTTACTAAACTTATAGGCTAAACACAAATCTCAGCACTAATTCTGATGGATTTTTAAATATAAAGATCGGATATCTGTCTATAAAACATGGATTGTACTGTATGAATATAGGTGTCCTAAGTGTAATTTAGGTTCGAAAAGTTCTACCATCAGTACGTTAACAACAGGTATACAAGAGCATGAAAATTTGCATTATGTAAGTGTAAACGAACCCATAAATGTATTAAAAAATACAGTGTCGAAAATGATCACTTCTGCTATACGTGTTCATGAACACACGGAGATCTTCAAAACTGGCCAGGAATTATCACTTTATTGTACTCGTGCTGGTGGGTGTTTCTGAGAACGAGGGTAAAATTTTCTCTATCTACACGTGTTTACCCTAACCATAATAAACACAATCAAACCTTTAGTGAAGTAAATCTTTCAATTGCTCTATTTCCAATTAACGTTATTAGCAACGCTTTTCTTACCTAGAGAATATTCAGCTATTAGCTATTAGAACTGATCTACCGGAATGATCCGGATTTTGAAAGTTAGACTCCGCCGATGGCGTAAACGTTCAGTCACTGAGGTGTGGGCTACAAAAAGCTATGAAATAGAGAAAACTTCAAAATCTTGGCCAAGGCTAACAATGAGCAGGGGTTAATAAGAGTAAAGAAAAGTTTCAATAGACTCAAACTCAAATAGATTTAATACACAAAATAATGCAGTTCAATACTTAACATGAGATAATACAAAATGTTGCACTGAAAATTAATTAGAACTGTTAAGATATGAGGCACAAAGACCCAAGAGACGCAAAATGTAATCAGCCAATACGAGAGAAATGGTGCGACAAGTTCAAAATGAAATCAGCGAATACTAGAGAAATGGTGCAACAAGTTCAAATGTAATCAGCGAATACTAGAGAAATGGTGCAACAAGTTCAAATGTAATCAGCGAATACTAGAGAAATGGTGCAACAAGTTCAAAATGTAATCAGCCAATACTAGAGAAATGGTGCAATAAGTTCAAAATGTAATCAGCGAATACTAGAGAAATGGTGCAACAAGTTCAAAATGTAATCAGCCAATACTAGAGAAATGGTGCAACAAGTTCAAAATGTAATCAGCCAATACTAGAGAAATGGTGCAACAAGTTCAGTTCGACATAAGTGCAGTTGGCACTTAATCTGAGAAAACAATGTTTAAAACGAAAGTACCTCTTTCATTAAAAGGTCTATGTATTAGCGATCCGTAGAAGTAGGAGTCTTAAACAAGTGAAATATTTACTCCACTAAAAGTTTGGTTGTGCTTGTTATCGTTAGCACGTAAAGATTTTTAATCTTGACCGATTGAGAAGAATTTATCCTCTTGTTCATGAACGTTCACTAGCACGAGGTACAATGAGGTGATAATTTCTAACCAGTTTTCAAGATCCTCGTGTGTTCATGGACATGTATAGCAGAATTGATAATTTTCGTCACTTTCTGAAGAGTATTTCCAGGTGCTTGTGGATATATAATTAAATGTCATCCGGCTTCATCAGTGCTGCGGGTAGCCATTTTAGCAGCTTTACGTGTATTTGAGTAAACAGTCCTTGAATGAAATTGGTTATGGCGCAGGCCTTCCAAGGAAAATAAATCTTTACACTAAAGTTTATAAACGACTGTTAGAGTATATAAGTAAAATTTGGTGGATTGATATTTAAACTCTGCTTACTTTTGTATATGGAAGTGTTAGAGACGTTAACAAGGTTTTTATTGAAAGTTCCGTTTTTAATTTAAAACAGAAATGTTTCTAGAAGGTGTCGTTGTTTAAAAAAAGTTTATAAAAAAGATGTTGACAGTGTCTAGCTTGGTTCGTTCACGTAGTAATTTCTTAGTTGCGATTCAGTAATTCCAGACTAACAACTCCGATAAACTTGGTAAGGTTTTTATGATAGGCTATAACATTTCAGTATTTATATATTTCATGAGAAGTTATGAAAAGCATCTAGTAGCACGTGTAACAGGAGTTTAGTTAGTGTGGGTCAGTTTTTTCAGGTTATAATGTAACGTATGCTTTATGCTCATTTTTTACGTTGTCGAATGTCTACGACCAAGATCACAGTCACAGTCACTCTTGGCAGTGACGTGAAACCACAAAATATCGTTATCAAAGGACATTTTTATCTGTGCATTATAAAAGTGTTAAAGGTGCATTTTTCATGTGGCAAGCTTGATTAACAAATGTAGTTTCGTTTTCTAGAAAATGCCTGTTTCTTTCTACAATGTAAAACTTTATGTGAATACCTTTTAGACGAAACGATGGCGTATTTCATCATAGAGGAAAAAAAAAAGAAAATAGAAAACGTTTCGGCAAGAAAAGCCTTCAATTCTCTCTCACAAATAAAACATGAAACGGCTCCTCAACACTCAAATTTTAAGGAAAGAAACTGAGAGCTGAAGCGAACAAGACAAATTCGCAGATAATATCCACTAAATTAAAGAAACATGTAGTGTTAGTAGATATAGATAGATGTATAATGTGAGAAGACAGACAGTGTGAGCTGGATTGAGTTTTATATTAAATTAAAGAAACATGTAGTGTTAGTAGATATAGATAGATGTATAATGTGAGAAGACACAGACAGTGTGAGCTGGATTGAATTATATATTGTTGCGTCAGCGAGATCACGTGACTATTGGCACGCCACCTATTTTCTAGAAGTATCTTGTTCCTTCGTGAATGCCCTAGCATTTACTAGATATATGTTTTTCTGGTATATAAATAAGACGCTCACAACTTGACGGAATAATGAATGTGTAGGTAGTGAGTAATTGATCTGCAGTCACGGGGTATTGTTGAAGTTAACGTTCGCTGTTATAGCGTTTGTTTTAGCGCGATTGTTGAAGTTGAGTGTATCGGTAAAGTTATATTCGGAAAGAATAAACCAGTTTTATTAAGAAAGGACTTGTGTCGCTTAAGTTTCGTCGGAACGAAGTTACAGAAAGTTAATTAACAAACGGAGACGTAACAATATATTAGATTAAAGAAACATGTAGTGTTAGTAAATATAGATAAATGTATAATGTGAGAAGACACAGACAGTGTGAGCTGGATTGAATTATATATATTACATTAAAGAAACATGTAGTGTTAGTAAATATAGATAAATGTATAATGTGAGAAGACACAGACAGTGTGAGCTGGATTGAGTTCTATATATTAAATGAAAGAAACGTGTAGTGTTAGTAGATATAGATAAATGTATAATGTGAGAAGACACAGACAGTGTGAGCTGGATTGAGTTCTATGTATTAAATGAAAAAAAACATGTAGTGTTAGTAGATATAGATAGATGTATAATGTGAGAAGACACAGACAGTGTGAGCTGGATTGAATTATATATATTAGATTAAAGAAACATGTAGTGTTAGTAGATATAGATAGATGTATAATGTGAGAAGACACAGACAGTGGGAGTTGGATTGAGTAATATATTAAGCAGCAGGAGGAAACATACTTTAATTATTCCTCCTCTATAATTGTATATTTCAGAACATAGTAACCCATAATCTTGGTAGCTGTCATAGTCACGTGTACAACTTACAGAACTGAGTAATTATCCTGGATCTCACTGTTGTTTCAACTTCGGACACGTGTGATATTTAATTACCTACTTATATTGAGGGGATTGTGATACGAGATTACTCATCCATGAACTACGTGAAATTATGGCATGTATTTGAGAGGTATCATGCCAACCTAGCTATAAGAGATTAATTATTTATGCCTTGGTTTTAAAGACTTTTTGTTGTTCTGGATATTTTAATTTGTAACTATTGGTGTATTTCGTGGCAGTTTATGTGATAATTCCTGTGATGGTTCTCATGCAATAAGTGTTGTAGATATATCTTAAATAGAAGCTATGCCACACACGCACAAAAAAACGGTTCTGATATTTTCAACGCCATATAACAGGGCGTTACATGAGTTGGTGTGATAAAACTTTGAATCGGAGAATTTATAGTCCACAGCCCGATGCCGTAAAAACGCAATCCGCACATTGGGGTTGTGGCTACGATATAAGAATGACGGTCAGACACCACTACTTAGTCATACAAGAGCAGCTGTTCACTAGCTGCCTTCTCTGTCGACTGTTGTTTAAAAGAAGGTTACGAATAGATGACCATTTTTGTAGCTTTGTGGGAAAATTCTGAATAAACAATCCAACTCCAGATATTAAAAGAACGAAAACCTTAGAATTTGGATGAGTGGATTTTTGAATGACACATGTATTGTTTGCCTAGAAATGGAATATAGAAAAACAAGAGGGGAATCCTCAATAGCCGCGGCACTTGAAATTCTTTTAGGCAACGTTTGAGTATGAGACCTTTTCCTTTTTATTAGCTATATTTTCGTGTGCCACCTATACCAAGCGTGGGGCGCGCGTATACCCGATTCGATTTTATTACTCATCAGGATCTCTACCAATCTACCCTCAAATCGGTCAAGAGATGACAGAGCTATGAGATAAAAGTTTGTACTTGGAAAACAAGAACAGACAAACAAAAACTCAGAGCCGTTCTATGCTAAAAACACAAAAAACTACTTATCGTTTTAAACCTGGATGTAACACCAAACCTTGTGCTGAAAACTATGTTGAAACTTCGTATCCCCTAAGAAAAGTGTATTTTATTGGCCTTTCAAACAAACCTCGTCTCATTTTATACTTTTAATAAACAGCGTTTCAAGTAATTCTGATGAGCTTTTAGTCTGAACAAAAGGTCTCTCTAGGATTGGTCTACAACAAGTAAAAACAAAGGGCCTTTTTTAGGATTGCTCTACAACAATTAAAAGCAAAAGGCTCTCTAGGATTGTCTACAACAAGTAAAACAAAAGGGCCTTTTAAGGATTTTCTACAACTAGTAAAAGCAAAAGGGCCTTTTTTAGGATTGCTCTACAACAAGTAAAACAAAAGGCCGTCCTAGGATTGGTCTACAACAAGTAAAAGCAAAAGGCTCTCTAGGATTGTCTACAACAAGTAAAAACAAAAGGGCCTTTTTTAGGATTGGTCTACAACAAGTATAAACAAAAGGGCCTTTTTTAGGATTGCTCTACAACAAGCAAAAGCAAAAGGCTCTCTAGGATTGTCTACAACAAGTAAAACAAAAGGACCTTTTTTAGGATTGCTCTACAACAAGTAAAAGCAAAAGGGCCTTTTTTAGGATTGTCTACAACAAGTAAAACAAAAGGCCGTCCTAGGATTGGTCTTTAACAAGTAAAATGAAGTTCGAATGTTATTAATGCAATTTTTTTTATTGATACCTGTATAAGGCTACTTAAAAATTCAATGTTACAAATTTGTTTTTCTATGCTTATACCTTAAGTTTCAGTTTCATGATTATAACAGATGTGCATGAAAAAAAGGTAGTGTTAAACCTTATCTGAACAACTACCCTGATATTGGTGTGGTAACCGTAAAATGAAAAATAGGGAGCGTGTTTATCTTAATTATCACAGTTAAAGTTAACTGTATTGTAGGTATTTTTTTTATTCTTTTGTGATGTAAAAGTAAGGGTTATTTTACATCATTGTTTACAAGCATTTTGCTCGTGTTTTACACATTTTTTTTTTATCAGTTTCGTAGTTCGCTAATTATTTCAACATTATCCGATAATTTTAAGTTCATTCGTGTGTTATCAGTAGACCTTGTATTATTCTTAAGTTGTACCTATAGATTACAGAGTGGTAACAGCTGGAAAAGACATCTTCCCCAGCCTGTCACCTCTCCAACCTCACAAGCATATATCTGGGTTCGCTAGTAGGACTTGAAATACCAGACAGCATTCTTGGCAGACTTCGAGCATTGT
The DNA here is from genome assembly GCF_000517525.1 of Limulus polyphemus. NCBI lineage: Eukaryota > Metazoa > Arthropoda > Merostomata > Xiphosura > Limulidae > Limulus > Limulus polyphemus. The sequence goes on from NW_013666249.1 coordinate 390,581, forward strand.
AATTTAATACGTACAATCGTGTTCTTTTTCCCTTCACACCACCTTTCATCTTTTCGTCTCATTCTGACTGTCTTCTCAGATATTGTGCATCGCTCGGCATCTCTCTCTCGTAATCTTTTTTAAATACGTTATTTCTTATCTCCGTATTGTAGAGACATAATAATGTCATTTCTTATCCTTTCATGTTCAGTTTTCTCCCCTCCTTCTTTTATTGTGTGCGTGTGTCCAGCTTGGTCTGTAATGTCTTCCACACTTGTTGTTTCCGTTCAGTTTGTGAAAATAAATTTCCTCTTAAACTATTATGGAAGGTTTAGACTTTACTTAATTAGGTCTTGTATATTGTTGGCTAGTTACCGGCTGTATGTTATGTGTTGGGTCTGGTATATTGACTAGTTACAGGCTGTGAGTTATGTGTTGGGTCTGGTATATTGACTAGTTACAGGCTGTGAGTTATGTGTTGGGTGTTGTATATTGGTGGCTGGTTACAGGCTGTGGGTTATGTGTTGGCTGTTGTATATTGGTGGCTGGTTTCAGGCTGAGAGTTATGTGTTGGCTGTTGTATATTGGTGGATGGTTACAGGCTGAGAGTTATGTGTTGGCTGTTGTATATTGGTGGCTAGTTACAGGCTGAGTTATGTGTTGGGTCTGGTATATTGGCTAGTTACAGGCTGTGAGTTATGTGTTGGGTGTTGTATATTGGTGGCTAGTTACAGGCTGAGAGGTATGTGTTGGATCTTGTATATTGGCTAGTTACAGGCTGTGAGTTATGTGTTGGGTGTTGTATATTGGTGGCTGGTTACATGTTGTGGGTTATGTGTTGGGTCTGGTATATTGACTAGTTACAGACTGTGAGTTATGTGTTGGGTGTTGTATATTGGTGGCTGGTTACAGGCTGTGGGTTATGTGTTGGCTGTTGTATATTGGTGGCTAGTTACAGGCTGAGAGTTTTGTGTTGGCTGTTGTATATTGGTGGCTAATTACAGGCTGAGAGTTATGTGTTGGATCTTGTATATTGGCTAGTTACAGGCTGTGAGTTATGTGTTGGGTGTTGTATATTGGTGGCTGGTTACAGGCTGAGAATTATGTGTTGGGTGTTGTATATTGTCTAGTTACAGGCTGTGAGTTATGTGTTGGGTCTTGTGTATTGTCTAGTCACCAGCTGTGAGTTATGTGTTGGGTCTTGTGTATTGTCTAGTCACCAGCTGTGAGTTATGTGTTGGGTCTTGTGTATTGTCTAGTCACCAGCTGTGAGTTATGTGTTGGGTCTAGTATATTGGCTAGTTACAGGCTGTGAGTTATGTGTTGGGTGTTGTATATTGGTGGCTAGTTACAGGCTGAGAATTATGTGTTGGGTCTTGTGTATTGTCTAGTTACAGACTGTGAGTTATGTGTTGGGTCTTGTATATTGGCTAGTTACCAGCTGTGAGTTATGTGTTGAGTGTTGTATATTGGTGGCTAGTTACAGGCTGTGAGTTATGTGTTGGATGTTGTATATTGGTGGCTAGTTACAGGCTGTGAGTTATGTGTTGGGTCTTGTGTATTGGCTAGTTACAGGCTGTGAGTTACGTGTTGGGTGTTGTATATTGGTGGCTGGTTACAGGCTGTGAGTTGTGTGTTGGGTCTTGTATGTTGACTAGTTACAGGCTGAGAGTTGTGTGTTGGGTCTTGTATATTGGCTAGTTACAGGCTGAGAGTTGTGTGTTGGGTCTTGTATATTGGCTAGTTACAGGCTGAGAGTTGTTTGTTGGGTCTTGTATATTGACTAATTACGGATTGAGAGTTGTGTGTTGGGTCTTGTATATTGGTTAGTTAAAGGCTGGGAGTGTGTCTGTGCATTAGTCTGTTATCTGCGTTTTTTTTTGTTTTGTTTTTACAACTTAGAATGGTGTAACGGTTCTTGTATTTATATCAAAACACACGGTTTTATAAAATTACCACTCCCAGTCCTTTCTTTTTAAAGCAAAATTTTAGCATTGCATGTAAAGTACCAAGCCAGTTTTCAGCTTCACTGCTAAGTTATATAATAACGAAAAAGTAGAAATATTAAGTCGAGTTATATATATATATTTAGGTTTATACCGAAAACAAATAGCTTCAATTTTAAAGCACTCCGTTACCAAATTGTTTATAAAAGTATACTTACTTTCAAGAACTAAAGAATTTAATGTTCTCGAAGAGTGACAGTAGTTATGAAAATAGTTTGTTTTCAACTTCATTAGACTTATTAATTTTGTAATTGTTATTATAACATTTTAAATTAGTTATTTCGTACTAAAATACACACACACATACAT
>NW_013666249.1:393447-395500 GCF_000517525.1 Limulus polyphemus
ACATACATACACATGTGTATATATATGTATATATACACACACACACACATGTGTGTGGGGGTCATATTCCTTCAACATATGAAAATAACTACAAAAACCTAACCTATAACCATGTTGTGCATGAATTAGCTGTTTTGTTGTTGAAGAATTTAGAAATATTTTAAGTGTTTTCCGCTTATCTCCATGCCAGTTCTCTACTGTAGTTCCCTTTAGTTTTATTTTGCCAAATAAAACTACCATCAGTTCTTGAGTAACAAAAAGAGGTTTTCAAGTTTGGTTAACTATTTTACAACTCCCGGTGACAAGGTTTTAATCTCCCGGCGCGAGTTACGGCTTTGGCTGATGACACTTTCACCGGAAGACAATCTAGTATCGCAGGAAAGTCATTGTTTTCATGAAATGAACAACTTGAGTGGTTTTCACTTCTTAGAGAATAATATCGTTATTATTTTTTTATCAAAACTGTAATAAGATCTTGAGCTTAAGAAATATAACAATTTTGCAATTTTTCCCCAATAGCTACACAATGAGCTAGCTATCTGTGTTCTGTTCACCATAGCTACACAATGAGCTAGCTATCTGTGTTCTGTTCACCATAGCTACACAATGAGCTAGCTATCTGTGTTCTGTTCACTATGCGGAATCGAAAATTCCGGATTTTAGCGCTCCAACTCCGTGAACTGACCTCTGACCCAACGGTTACCAGTCTGTAAACGCCAGTTAGAGTTTTTATCGGAGAAATATAATTTATATAGTACCAAATAGAGCTTGTGTAATGCTATAGCTGACTCGTAGTAATAGTAATTAATGATAACATTTAAAACTGGTTTTTGTTACTTTTCTGCTAAAAAAATAAAAACAATTTATTTTTATTATGTTTTTCCTATTCGGGATTTTTCGATAAATCATAAATTTGTATTAATGAGTTTGGATTTTTTTTTGTTTTAATTCAATGAAAAGGAAACTGAGAAGCCTAACATCTACAACAAAAAGCACGAATATAAGAAAAATCCAAAGTACAATTGTTTAGGAATCTAACTTCTTATTTTAGACAGTCTCTCCCCCCCTCCCCCAAATAAAAAGTCAGCAAGTGTGTGATGCCAAAGCTTGTCTGGCTGTGTATGTGTGTATATACGCAAAGACGACAGCTAGAAAAAAAGAACGAAAAAAAAAGGCTAAAGTTAAATAGAAAGTTCTTTGTTGAAAATTAAGAAGTCAATCTGAAAGTGTTTCTAATTCCTTCCTCTCCATTATCTGTTTGAGTTCTTCCCTAAGTTTTTATAATCGCATACTTCATTCCTGTAGTAAATTCCTGTTACAACAACAATTTCTGTAATTTCTCCCATTGGCTCAGCAGTAAGCTTAATTGCTCATAACTCTAGAATTCGTGGCTTGATTTCGTGGAGGAGACAGTGCAGATATTCCATTGTGTAGCTTTGCCACGAAACAAAGCAAACAATCTGGAGTATCCTGTTTCACATCAGATATTCTAATAATTAGGCTACACTTATATTTTGAGATAGCTACATTTTTCCTTGGATTGTTTGTATTGCTAGTAACACTACATTTTTGCTTTATTTTAATGCAGACTGAGTGTTATGCTTGTTTTTTCTATATAATTCAGCAACACAAAGCAAGACTTTCTTTTAGACAAGTTTACAATGTTTATTGAAAAACATTTATGTTGATTACTGGTCCAATAAAATTATTGTTTTTAATTATTTATTTCTTTAAGTTATAATAATGATTATTTTTGGTGTTTTTTTATTACGAAAATATTACCTGGTGTGTATAATTGATGATAAATGCTATTCCACCTGAATATTACAAGTTCCATACTTTCTTTTATCATTATTCATCTATTAACAATAATTTTTACTAGTGAGTGTTCATATGGACCCCCCATCATCTTTTTTTAAGCACACACTTCTAAGCTATTTTTACACCAAGTTGCTCGTGGGTCCATGAGGTTATTGGTTTTGTTTGTTTGAATTTCGCGCAAAGCTACACGAGGGCTATCTGCGCTAGCCATCCCCAATTTAGCAGTGTAAGA
>NW_013666249.1:395521-397500 GCF_000517525.1 Limulus polyphemus
CTTTTATCAACGAATAGTGGGATTGACCGTCACATTATAACGCCCCCACGACTGAAAGGGCGAGCATGTTTGGTGGGACGGGTATTCGAACCCGCGACCCTCAGATTTCGAGTCGAGCGCCCTTAACCACCTAGCCATGCCGGGCCTAAGGTGCTACAAGGTCCTTACAACACACACTTCTAAGCTATTTATACACCAAGTTGCTCATGGGTCCATGAGGTTATTGGTTACAAGGTCCCTACAGCACACACTTCTAAGCTATTTATACACCAAGTTGCTCATGGGTCCATGAGGTTATTGGTTACAAGATCCCTACAGTACACACTTCTAAGCTATTTATACACCAAGTTGCTCATGGGTCCATGAGGTTATTGGTTACAAGGTCCCTACACCACACACTTCTAAGCTATTTATACACCAAGTTGCTCGTGGCTCCATGAGGTTATTGGTTACAAGGTCCCTACAGTAAGATACAATAGAAATTAAACAAAATTCCGTCAATATTTTAATTTCTCTTATTACTAATAGTTTTTACTGTCTATCTTTATTAGGAAATGAGGGATTTAAGCCTTATTTTTCGTCATTTCTTTACACCAAGTACTGTAACAGGAAAAAAAACAAAAAAACATAAAACTACTCAGTATGTCATGCAATATGCCGGTTGTGAAAGATATATATAAACAAGTCGGTAATTTCAGGGTTAAGGATATCATTAAAAGATGGGTGGGTGGTGTTGACTATTCTTCTCTTTAGTCTGTCATTTCAAAATTAGGAATAGCTAGCTACGGTAATGTTCGAATAGCTTTGCGTGAAATTCTACAAACAAAACCCGAATCCTAGAGATCTCTGACCAGGTCCCCCTCCTTCCTACACACACATAACAGTGTGTTGAATTATTACAAAATATTTCTTTAATTTTAGTAAGTTTCGTTTTCGGGTGAGCAGTGTTATATAATAATAAAATTTGGTCTAAAAGCTGAATCGTCACTTCTTCTCGAATTGTGTCTGGTGACATGACGTCATCGATCGTTCTAAATGTTGGTCTTTGCTGTGTTTTTTTTTTTTTTTATATCCGTTTATGATGCTTATTCATGATGCGCTTATTTTACTGTATAATTCGCCTACATGAAGCAGACTTTCATTTGGACAAGTTTACGTGTTTTACAGCTTTATTAATAAATTGGGTAACAAATAAATATGCTTGCATAACTTGTCATTAAAATTGTTTTAGGCCATTTGCGTAAATTGTTTACCAGTGTTTCAAAAATTAGGCTTAACGGTTGTAAATATGGTTGTCGAATATTTGTCATACTCTTGGCTAGATAATGATCTGAGACACAGAGTATTTTCTGGTGGCATTTACTTATAAATTGGAAGTGTCATGAGCTCAGTCCGCAAGTAAAGTATCCGTTATGACCGAAAGTTTCAGGTTACGAAACAAGGAACGTATGATACACAAACAAACACACACAAGATATATTAAATTCTCTTCTGAAAGGATGTAATCTCGCCATCACGTAAATATTGACTTTAAAAAATAATAAAAACCACCAGATTCTCCTGTATTGTATGTGATTTCAATCCAACCATCACAGAATGGGTTTGATCAAGTATCTGAGCTTACAATAGAATACGCTTATCGCAATTCTTTAGAGGATGGAGATTGGTTTAATAAACAATCCATTCTGCGTAGTATTAAAGAAAATTGAGACATGGGTAATAAAAACTAGACTTAATGATATCGATTTCGCCCATCCCTGCCTTTTTATTTTGTAAACAATATTGATTACTTTGAATATATATAAGGTAATATGTATGTGCGTATATATGTATATTGTCAATAGCTTAATATCAAGCGTAACAAGTTGCACATAGGCCCGGCATGGCCAGGTGGTTAGGGCGCTCGACTCGAAATCTGAGAGTCGCGGGTTCGAATTCCCGTCCCACCAAACATGCTCGCCCTTTCAGCCGTGGGGGCG
>NW_013666249.1:398412-400515 GCF_000517525.1 Limulus polyphemus
CAAGGCATGATTGGGATTGGAAGACTTCAGTATATTTTTTAGTATTTAGACAAGGCATGATTGGGATTGGAAGACTTCAGTATATTTTTTAGTGTTTAGACAAGGCATGATTGGGATTAGAAGACTTCAGTACATTTTCAGAGTTTCTCGGAGCATGAATGAAGAAACTACTCAATCTTGTATGTTGCTGAACTTGTGATAACTGTTTTTTTATTATTCTAAACTGATGATCATAACTTTCAGGCGTAAATAAATTATTTTACGCTGAAAATAAAATCTTAACTGTAAATGAAAATGTATTAGTTTTTTTGTTGTGAAAGCGGGTAACTGATCTTTATATCATGAGCTAAGTATTGGGACAGGATTTTTCATAGTTGATGTATTCGTACTGATGTATTCATGTTAGTGTGAACATTGATAAAATATGGGAGAGGGAGTTGAAGTATAGCTGTAGATTGCATGTGGTGAAAAATAAGCAACATGAGTATTGGACAAGGACATAGAAACAGGTATAGTCAGACTAGACGGTCATCAGTTTGGATAAATCTCAACATGAGTATTGGACAAGTACCTAGAAACAGGTATAGTTAGACTAGACGGTCATCAGTTTGGATAAATCTCAACATGAGTATTGGACCAGGACATAGAAACAGGTATGGTCAGACTAGACGGTCATCAGTTTGGATAAATCTTCATATCAGTATTGGACAAGGATCTAGAAACAGGTATAGTCAGACTAGACGGTCATCAGTTTGGATAAATCTCAACGCCCCCCCCCCCCAGTGGCACAGCGGTATGTCTGCGGACTTACAACGCTAGTATTCGGGTTTCGATACCCGTTGTGGGCAGAGTACAGCCCATTGTGTAGCTTTGTGCTTAATTACAAACAAACAAACGCAACCTAAATTTGGGGTGTATCAATATAATACAATACGAAAAGCAAATACCTTATTGTGTGGTAGTTTGTGTACACTTTTCACGATGTTCAAAAGACCTGGGAATTTTCTTTTGTACTGTCTATAGATCGCGATTGACTTGGTTACAAAATATAGAAACTCCTTACAAATAATAGGCACAAAAAAATGAAATATTATGTGATGTTGAATTTTCATAGGAAAAACAGATATTCTAAATGGAAAAACGTCAATATATTTCGTATTCACTGGATTTGAACGTATAAAAAATACTCACTCTTCGTAGCTTCGTATAGCTGGCTATATGTGGCTGCCACTAACAAAAGAAAAATAAAAAAATCGTGAGCTTGATAAACCATTACAACCAATGTAATTGGAATCTATAAAATCATTACAAGCTTTTGTTACTATATTCCGCCACTAGAGGTCTCGTGAGCTTGACAGTTACAAGAAACAATATAACTGTTGTATGTATAAAACACTATAAGCTTTTATAACTGTATTCCACCACTAGGGGTCTCATGAGCTTGAAAATCCGTGAGCGATAATATTAGCGTAAATTAGAATGACTCTTACAATAGGATACCTATTCAAGTTAATTATACTATTATCAGATTTTGTTATTGCTATTTAGCTGCCATAAAAATCCTTTTGTTTTTAATATTTTTTCTTGAAGCAAGATCATTTTGGTGTTACCGTAAATTTGTTAACTTTGTTCTGTTAACAAAGGTTTTTTTAACTTTGTAGTGTTAACAACGTTTTTTTAAACTTTTTACTGCTAATAAAGTTTTTAACTTTGTAACGTTAACAAAGGTTTTTTAACTTTTTATTGTTAACAAAAGTTTTTAAATTTGCATTGTTAAAAAGGGTTTTTAAATTTTTTACTTTCAATAAAGGCGCTTGACAGTCCATGAGAAACTAAGTTGTATTGTTTTTTTCTGATAGACGTAACTTATCCATAGGAGGGTTTTGGTCAAATGGGGCCTGGGGCAGCATCCCCCCCCCCCATAATAAATACAAGTGCATACAATGCATAAAAATTTTCAAAATTTCTTATCGTTGGGGGATCCCAAGTAGTTGGGGGTCCTGTTGCAGCTGTTCCTTCTGCTTCACCCTTAATATGGTCCTAAACATATCATTAAGAAATGAATGATAACCCTACAGCCCGAGCGCTTTCTAAAGGTGGACC
>NW_013666249.1:401515-411375 GCF_000517525.1 Limulus polyphemus
ATAGGGTTTTTATCCATTTCTATCAAGACTTCTTAAACCTACGTATTTTTCTAACATCATGAACATATCATTAAGAAATTGGGATTTTGCAAGGTCGTGCAGAGTTGACTCATAGGAGAAACGTTTACTAAAAACGAAAAAGAAGTAAAAACCACATGCGTAAGTTAAAAATAAACAAAAAAGTTAAACATGCATAGCAAAACAAAACATAGAAATATAACCAGTACTCAAACACAGCGTTATCTAACATTGACACATGTTATATAATTGATTAAAATAAGCTGTAGTATACATTATGATATATTCTCTAGGAAGGTTTGCTTTACTTAGCTCTGACATCATCATGTGCTTCTGTAAAACGATTGTTGATTAAAATAAGCTGTAGTATACATTATGATATATTCTCTAGGAAGGTTTGCTTTACTTAGCTCTGACATCATCATGTGCTTCTGTAAAACGATTGTTGATTAAAATAAGCTGTAGTATACATCATATATTCCCTAGGAATGTTTGCTTTACTTAGCACTGAAATCATCACGTGCTTCTGTAAAACGATTGTTGATTAAAATAAGCTGTAGTATACATTATGATGTATTCTCTAGGAAGGTTTGCTTTACTTAGCTCTGACATCATCATGTGCTTCTGTGAAACGATTGTTGATTAAAATAAGCTGTAGTATACATCATATATTCCCTAGGAATGTTTGCTTTACTTAGCACTGAAATCATCACGTGCTTCTGTAAAACGATTGTTGATTAAAATAAGCTGTAGTATACATCATATATTCCCTAGGAATGTTTGCTTTACTTAGCACTGAAATCATCACGTGCTTTTGTAAAACGATTGTTGTTAAAAATTATAGTCGATGTAGTGTTCGCATCTCTCTCAAATAGTGTGTATTTCATTGTGTAACGTGTGTATTTCAGTGTTATTAAATGGAACTTTTAACGCGTATCATATTTTATAGCCCAGTTTAAGCTGAATTTTCGGTAATAACATTTTACGATGTAACTAGGGTAATAAAAACGTATAGACCGATAATATGAGAACAGTCATAAAACTCTGTACTTACTGCACTTCAGTACAGACCTGTTAGTTTCAAAAGAAGTTTCTGGAAAGTTCAGGTTTGGCTTTCTTATTTTTTCACAGTACCTAAAAATAGTTCACCGATTTTTATAATTTATTACGATGCATTTATCTTACACAGTAAAAAAACTCTAGTCACATATTTGTGTGATATATTGTTCTTCAGTAAATAATTCTTTATTATTTGTATCCTTACTACTCTTATAAAATATTATTACTTCACTGACACATATATAATTTTAAATGTTAATACGAAAGGATACGTTATTACTTCTGGGACATGCAAATTCTATTCATATATACGCTCGTATATATTTAAAAGTATAATAAAGTTTTAATGCTACAAAAGTATCGAAACAAGAAAATCAAAACTCCAATAACTGAGTTACTTAAAATTTTTAAAAAAAGTACCCATACTTTGGCAGATCACTGTAATTATGTTAAGACTAACAAAGTAGGGATATGTTTTTATTTTTATTTATTTTAAGTAACTAAGTTTTTGTAGTTTTGACTTTCTTGTTTCAATATTTTTGTAGCATTAAAATGTTTTCATTACTATAGCTATCTAAGTTACTTATATATCGATTTCTACTTGTCTTTATAATTTTTTTTTTTAATTTTACTTGTTTGTTTGCTTGTCTGGCAAAGTCACTTACTTACTTATTTAGATGAAAATTCGTTGAAAAATTTGATTCACTCCATAAACACGTATATAGTGATTTATGCGGCTTTATAAATACAATAAGCTTTAGTTTTGCTCATCCAATACTGTGAAATAGTCATTGTTAATATTCAGGAATTTTATAGGTGGTTCTAAACAGTTTTTTTTTATGACCACCATTTTATTTCATCACGATCGCTGCTATTAAACTACCGTACTTAATGATATATTATATAGGTTCCGAATATCAAACGTAAACACGTCTTTAAGCCTATGGATGCTTTTATGATTGGTACACGGCATTAATGTCTTTTTTGTTCCTAATGAACAAATTAAGATATATATATATATATATATACGTAATGAATTATCATAAGGATGTTTTATTGTTTTGTTTTCGCTAACATTTCAACCAGATTCGTATTTCTCGAATATAAAAAATATACATGTACTCCATGAATTATAAATACAGGAGTATTGCATTAAAAATTAACGAGGCAAATATAATATTTTACCATATATAATGACATTGTTCCACATACAGGAGGAAGCGGTTGCCTGTAAGAAAAACCATAACTTAGAACTGCTTAGAATACAACATTGGGTGGAACAAAGAGGACACGTGAATGCGTCGAAGCTATAGTGTGTCTGTACAGTCTTTTGATAGAATATACTTTATTTCCAAAAATGTGTCGTTTTCATCTTCTTTGTAACTGCTGTCCTTTCTTCCCGCTTGTACTATGTGCCTTATGGAGCACATACGTCATAACAAATATAAATAGCATTTCAAATGTCGTACGTGCTTTAGTGATTTGGTTGAAACTATCCGATTTTGGAATCGGTTATTACTAGTTTCGACCTCTGAATTGAGGGGAGAAGCTTTGAATGAGCTGCCAAACATTTGTTTGAAGACTGGGCGAAATCTAGTAGTTAGCATGTTGGATTGCGAATAGGAAAGTCCAAGGTTAGAGCCAAGATTGACCACCGAACACGCTCTGCACTTTCATTTGTGGTGTCATTATAAATTTGATAGTTTCTTTATTCGTTTAAGAGTAACTGTTTAGGTGGGGGTTGCTGCCACCTACGAGATGATGACTGTACTTGAACCTTGAATTTTACTTACAAGGTTGTTTATTTTTATCCCTAAGAGAGAAGTGATATGTTGAACTGTAATTAACAAATGTCAAAGGCGAAGTGTACTTTGCTACTCAAGCGTTTATAATAATAAATAATTTTGGTTATGTTTGGTAATACAAAGATAAGTAGGTATCTATCATTTTTATGTTTTACTATTTTTTAAAATTTCTAACATTTTATGTTTAAAATACGAAGTATTTATTTATACTGTGCCGAGTGGTGTTGAAGAAACTAGGTTTTCTGATTTCCTTATGTATTTGTGTGTATGTGTGTATTTATATGTCTTGTAGATTTCACGTCGTTAGGTTTATCTTTTCAGTCTCAAGAAATAGTTATATCATTCCAGAAATCCACATAAAACACACGCGGTCTCTCTACGTAGTATGTATATGAATTGAAAATGTACCAAGTGTTAAGTAATATCTCTCACACCAAGATGCATCAAATACATAACAAATTAATTAGCTTTTCCATGTCGACATCTAACACGTTATACAGAAAGTTATAACTTTTGTGTCATTGAAACTGAAACATTCGTTCCTCAGAGATTATTTTCACGTCCTTATTGTTAACACAGCACATAAAAAAAAAAAAGATTTGTTTATTGTTGTTTTTCTGGACTAAACAGTGTTCCTGGATAGCGTAGTAAGGAAACACGAGCGATGCACTTTGAAAACGACAGAGAGTAGATTTCTCGTGCCTCGGCTGACTTTTCAGATACATATTACCTTTCACTGTTGCTGTCAGTCTTTTTGTAACCACTCTTTCGAATGTGGTGGCTGGTTTATTTCTGACTTGTCGTTATACATTTTTTCTTTGTTTAAAATGTATTACTGACACATCTTTAAGATATCTGAAGAAGAATTTAGAATCTTGCGCAGACCTACTCAAAGAGCTATCTGCGCATAGACATTCCCAATTTTGAACTGATATACTAGAGAGAAGGAAACTAGTCAACAGTACTCACCACTATCTCTTGACCGTCAGTGTTATAGTTCACCCATGGCACTAATTGCGGAGCGCGTGTTTGCATCAACGAGTTACAAACCCGTGAATCCTGGGATTCACAACCTTTATGTTACGCTCAGACCATCTGCAAAAGCAAGAAAAATATGTTGAATAAATAATGAAGGATGTGCTTCAAAGGAGTTTACTTCTTTTGTTGTGTGGTGGACAGGAACGCCTAGATTCTGTTCTGAAAATTAATTTACCAGTTTCTTAGTTATTGATTATATACAAATACGTGTATTCATCCCCATTTCATATCACATCCTTATCACTTACATGTAATAAAGTATTAGTTCAGGTTTTAGTTAAACAATGCTATAAACGTCTACAGACAACTTTATGTCTTATTGGTGTATTTAAATAGTATTACTACAAATGGAAACATTGTCGGTTTCACAAGTTGTTGCCTGGCATGCTCTGGTGGTTAGTGCTCGATCTGTTGGCTGTGGCTTCGAATCCATTCACCGAAAATACTTGCTCTTTCATCCTTGTGAGCGTTGTAACGTGACAGTCTGTCCCAATATTCGTTGATAAAGAGTAGCCTAAGAGTTAATGGTGGGTGGTGTTGACTAGCTGCCTGCCCTCTAGTCTATCGCTGCTAAATTAGGAACGGCTAATGCAGGTAATCAACAAACCAACAAACTCTTAAGTTGTAGAAATAAGAATAAAAAAAAAGACCTGAAGATTTTGTTTATAGGAAAAAAAAAAATCTTGAACACTATCTGGTAAAATTATAAGTTGTGTGTGTGTGTGTGTGTGTGTGTAATTCTCCAGTGATGTGTCTCTTTCTGGTGTAATTCTCCCAAAATGTGTGTCTTTCTTTTTTTTTGGGGGGGTGGAGTACATGATGAGACCAAAGGGACAAAGAAATCGAATCTTAATGACAAGTCTCCTCCTCTCTCCTAGTGGTTCAGCTGGAGAACATATAACGCTAACATTCGAGTTTCGATTCCTGCATTAGCCAAAGCTCAGATAGCCAATTTTGTAGCCTCTCGATTAACAGCACACAAACTTAATTTCAAGTTCATAACTAGCTTGAGAAGCCGACTGGGTTTTTATATTTAACAGACATGTGTAGCTGGCGTTTAGATATTTAAGTGTTGTCTTATTATTTCATAACACAGTAGGAAACAGAATAGTTTGTCATTTCTATTGATATTTCTCATCATACGAAAAGAGAATATTATCAAGGTCTTTTGGCTTATACATAATAAGTTTTAAAAAGGAAACGGTAATCATCCAGTTGGATAATCCGTGATAACGTTGGGACACAATGTTATTCTTAATATAAATAACTAAATTTGCCTTCAGAATACACATACAAATGTTATTCGGCTGTATTTTGATCCTATACAGGTATGTAAGTTGACATTAGAAGTCACAACAAAGAAGCATTACTTAAATATAACATAATAAAATTTCAAAGGTGAAATACAGATCAAATTATGAAATATATCAAAAAGTTGTTAATAGATATAATTATTGTCTTATTTAGTTACATGAAGTGTACTTATTTCATTATAGACTTTATTAATAATTATGTGTTTGTAACATTTTCAGTATATAATTTTGAAACCATGACAACATTAGTGCTTCCAATGAACAACAAAGGTTCCTTTCTTGTGTGAGAAAAGTGCAGATAGCCCATTGTGTTGCTGTATGTTTAAAGAAAACGAAAAAAGAAGCTGATATTAACTGAATTAAATCTTGAGGATTATCCACTAAATACACCTTTTGTAAGAATTGTGTGAACGAAGGCGTTTCTGTGAATTTTTTTTTTCATAAAATTTAGAAAAAAGTTCTCATTAACAAGATGCATTAATCAATAATATGACAAAGGTACATAAACAGACATCCACTTACAAATAATACACACGTGTCTTTGTGTGTATACTCTATACTAAGCCTTATAAAAACCTTACTTATTTTTTCTTCCCGCAGGAGATTGCTGCTATATTAATCAGCTTCGAGAGACATGAGGATTGGCTCTCCAGAGAGGTAAAGGTTAGGTAGGTATTTTACAAGATTAAGCACGTTTTCCATACCCTGAGGGTGGAGTTGGATCAGGAGAACGTGACAAATGTGTATCAAACAAAGTCTATACTAGGATAGTGGAAATGTTAGTAATTAATTTAGTATATTTTGAGGAAGGTTAAAAATTGTGATAGTAATAACAGGGCTTTTCGGTTACTCAGTAATAAATCTGAAGGCTACGTGTTTTAAGCATAATACCAGCGGCGGCGGAACACAGATACTTCATTGTGTAGGCTTGTGCTTCACAACAAACAGACAACATGTAAATTTTACAATAATATATGTCACATAAAGAATTTAGACTTTAAAAATCGCGAGAGTTTTAATCACAAACGAAAACCCCGATGACCAGGATGTGTTCGGAATATATTTCTTCCTTCTTCAGGAATGAATTATTTAGAATTATTATTGGGGGGGGGGGGCATATTTTTTCATCACATTTTTCTAAACTGTTTATTCAACAAATTGCTTGGGGGTCCATGTTTTCTTTGTTGGTTACAGGGTCGCTGACATACGAGTCTATAACATAAAGTACACAAAATACACCTTCAAAGTTGTATTTAAACCCAGTAATTGCTACTGGGACTTTTTTGTAACTTACATAGAAAATTAATGATTTCACCCATTTTTTCTCCGTTCTTTAGATTGTTTTGTAACAATTAAATTCATGACATATCCCAATACAATGCACTTTGTAGATCCCCACCGTAGTGAACGTATATAAACAAGTCGGTATTTGACTCGCAATCTGCGGGTCGCGGGTTCGAATCCCCTTCACACCCTTTCAGCCGTGGATGCGTTATAATGTGACGGTCAATCCCAGTTTTTTTTCTATACATCTAAATCGTAAAATTTTAGTTAATGCTCCTTTGGTGCTTAATTTTATTTTAATAAGCATTCGACGCGGTAATGTAGACTACTAGCGATAATTGTGTTATGTAAGAATCAAATTATAACATATGGGAATATTCAGATATATGAACTGTTAAACCTGTACGGTGTGGTCAAGTTTAAAAAAGTACCATTCCAGAAGCTGGCCTGTTATCACTCATCAAGGTTACTAATGGTTAGTATGGACAAATTTAACTAACTGTATGTCTCCTTTAAGCTCATTATTGATTTATCTTTATTAAATATCAGTCAGTAACCAGGTTTGTTGAGGCTCCATAAAGTGTGTACAGTAATTTTGCCATATTAATTTAAATTTATCATATAAATTTTCGTTTGAATATCTGTTTCTTAGCGGTGTTCATCCCACATTCTCTCTTTACAGGCCCAAGAGTGGTTCCATGCTGTTGTACAGTAGGAAACGTGTCAGGTATCGACGGGATGGCTACTGCTGGAAGAAACGTAAGGATGGGAAAACAACACGAGAAGACCACATGAAACTGAAAGTTCAAGGAACAGAGGTAAGTTAAGTTGATTAAACTAAAGTATCCATCTAAACTTGACTAGTTAAAAACAATAACATGCATTTGAGCCAGGTGCTCTTATTTATTGTTGTGATTATCATAGATATGACCGTGTATTGGTATCTTGATTTATGTTTTGTTTCATTAGTTTGATTGGAATAACCGTTTATTTGGATATTTGTATTGTGAATACATTGTTAATTTTTGTTTTATTTCATAGATTGTTTGGTATATCCGTTTATTATATATTTATATTGTGAGTACGTTGTTGATTTGTGTTTTATTACATTGTATTTATTACGTTTCATGTAATAGTGTAATGGATATTTGCTCAAGAAACAATGTTGCTTCTGTTTTTTAATATAACTTGTTTACATTGTTTTTGACAGTCTTAACTTCTATCTCGGATATTTGGATTGTTAACGTAGTCGATCGAAGGAAGAATATTACAAAATCGATAGAAATCTGAACAACAGTTTTAGTTTTGTTATTAGTGTTTGTTCAATTCCACATCTGAATTATGATGCTATCAAGAATTATCCAGTGGAAACAACGGTATAAGATCATCAAACTATCTAGTAATTACTGAAACACCAGAGCATTATCAGAAAGATACAAACAGGTTAAGGGAAGCGTATAAAGTTTGCGGCAGTTAACTGTACGTTCCTTTATTATCTCAATAGAAATGCATTGCTTACACGTGGGTAGGCTCTAATTTCACATCATGCCTCCTTGTTTTCTTTCAAAAAACGATTACGGTTGTGTCATAACAATGTGTTTTTGTGACATGTTGAGCATTGAAAATTAGTATATGTTCACAGTACAGTTTCTAACGGTTGATATGATGAAAAAATACATACTATCAATCCACGAGTAAAACTTCTGATTCTCGGGAGCGACAGACGTCGCATTTTGGCTTCGTGTCTGTCTGTATGTATGTTAAACACCACCATATATGGGGGAGGGTCCATATTACAGCGCCGACTCACTCTCAGGAGGTAACAGATTTGGTAACAATTGGTCCAGCGGTTCGTTAGTTATAAACGGACATTCACATACAAAACCTCTGTTAAGTAACGGTTTAAAAAAAAACAGATAACAACCCCTGTTTTAAGTTGTCTCCTCGGCCACAAAAATAAGCTAAGCGTGAAAAAAAAATATTTTAAAATTAATAATCTTCATTCCAGAATTACATCAAAATTTGTCAAACAGGAGCATCGACACCAATTGTTGGTAAAATTTAGAGACCATTCATATGATTTGGGGGGAATATTTCCTTAACATGGCGGGAGCGTGACCTAGTGGTTAGGGAGATCCAAGGTTCGCGGCCCGTTATTGCGAAATTGCTCTTGGCACTTTGGGGTCGTTATAACAGTGATGGTCAAATTCTAATACGTGATTAGAGTAGCCATTGTGAGTACTGTTGGCTAGCTTCCTTGTCTACAAGTTCAAAACTACAGACAGCTAGCTTTCTAGCTTTGCGCTAATATCCGAAACAAACACATCCTCCCTACTTAACACACATGTCCGTCACGAGTTTGGAGGAAACAAGTTTTTCTAAAGATTGAAGAAAATTTTAACACCAACAGGTCAAGCTCGTTTCCAAAATAATGTTATGGTGGTGTTTAACATACATACAGACAGACACGAAGACGAAAACGCGATGTTATGGTGGTGTTTAACATACATACAGACAGACACGAAGACGAAAACGCGATGTTATGGTGTTTAACATACATACAGACAGACACGAAGACGAAAACACGATGTTTCACGTCCAGGGCGTCATATATCTTCCACATGCGTTGAATGGGTACGTCCGTTAGTTATTATATAAATGTTATAAATACAAATATTTTTATTATTTTTACCAGAAATTGATACTTCTAAATTATATATAAAAATAAACTTATGGAATTTGTCTATGAATAAGAAGTTACAAGGGCTATCTGCGCTGCCCGTCATAATTTCGAACTGATAAACTAGAAGGACTTGAAGGTAGCTTGTCAATAGCACCCTCCGCCAAAATTGGGGCTAATTGGTACCGGGACACGAACCATGGCTCGGCACCATATAATCAATATTACATGCAAGGGCGCTCCAGGGGTGTCCATGAAATTTACCTTTTCAGTTGCTCAAATAGGCCCCCAAAATCAATGGATTTCTTTTCAGTAAACAAAGTGACACCTTGTGAGTAAAAGATAATGCATGATAATTTTGCTTATGTATCATTTAAACATAAACACGCTAGCAAATCAAAGGGAGCATCTGGTGAACACTTGTAAACTGTAGACACTCACAGAAAAGGACGGTAAGTTATCGTGGACAAACGTATGACACATTTATCAAATTGTAACTGTTAAAAGTAGGTAATGGGTGATCTCTTGCCTTGTGTAACCATTGTTAAATAACAAGCAAATAACGATACAACTAGATTCTTAAACTTCTGTAACAGATGTAACACATCCCCATAAAAAAAGGTTTTTTTTCTTTACTTAGACACTGATGTTTAAACTTCGATA
>NW_013666249.1:412325-416631 GCF_000517525.1 Limulus polyphemus
GTCACTTTCCTGCATCTACTTTGCTCGCGACATCCTTAAAACTAATCACGACACGTGACAGGAAACCACTAACCATCAGCTTTCAGACAAGTTGTAAATGAGTCATTCCTATTGGTGCATCTAGAAATATCGACCACTTATCAATAACAGAAAAGTATTTTCTTACCTGCTAGTAGCACCAGGGGTAGCACCACACGAAAAAGACACGAGCAAACGAAGGAGTTCACCATGTTGCATAGTAACCTGGAGACGGATTATCTGGAATGAGAGATAAAATAATGAACAGAAATGATAATAAGTATTATTTTATTACAAGTTACAGCTTTTACTTCCTTTACCGTTACAGTGATCGAAACGTCGAAAAACTTTTAACAGAAAATGTTTTAGTTAAAGAATATTATGGATTGTTTTCAACACTTTTAAAATATTTTACGTCAAATTATGAAACTTTGTAAACAATTCCTCGAGATGTGCTCAGGTACATTTCAGTAGTTTACTGCTGTTGTTGTTCTTCACAAGATAAATCAGGTGAGAAATACAGTCTACATCACACCTGAATAAAAGATGACAGGTATAATGGTGGCGATTTTGTTGGAAGAGACTGACATAATTACCCCCCCCCCCCATGATGACTCTCATCAGTTTTACTTGAGAACTTACTGGGATGTATAATAAGTGGTTTGTTTGGTTTGATGTCGGGTAGTTTATTAAAAAAAAACAACACGATATTTGGCTACCCGAGGTTTCCAACCCCCATTATCAACGTTAAACGACCCCAGTAGAATGGCGTGCTATGCTCTGCAGGCACGTGCCAGTTGTACGATTTTTGTGTGGTCGTTAAGCTCAAAGCTATACGATGGGCTGTTTTCCACCGCAGGTATCGAGCCTCAATTTGTCGACATCGTTAACAGCGCTAACATAGGCTATCTTAAGTCGTTCGTGAACCATTAAAATATGCTTGTAATATGCGTTTTATCGTAAAATGTATTTCAAATTGGAACTGTAAAGCGTAATTACCAGTTGTTCAAGTTATACTGAATGGAAATGAATATTTTAAAACTAATGACAATTTACAGTAGGTTTCATACCTGAGCTTATCCACAAACCATGCATGTTTTTATTTTATGTTTGTATTCTCCTGTAAAATAAGTGATTTATACATTCGTATAGTCACCGTCCAGCTGGTAACAAATAAGAAAGTACGCTGTAATAACTAGGTTTGTTACTGCGGTAATAAAAACATCATGCATGTTTTTATTTTATGTTTGTATTCTCCTGTAAAATAAGTGATTTATACATTCGTATAGTCACCGTCCAGCTGGTAACAAATAAGAAAGTACGCTGTAATAACTAGGTTTGTTACTGCGGTAATAAAAACAAACATACTTACGGTTTGATGTTGTCCTGTCACTCAACCAATTCTCTTTACAAACGCGATTTCTATATAGCGTCGATTTGCGACCCTTGCGCTGTAACAACACTTATCACAACGCACGAGCTGCTGCCTACCACCACGAGTCCAATCTACTAACGACTAGATCTGGCAGATGACGGGTGAGTGTGTGCTCGAGTCATCATCACCTATCGTTACGTGCACGAACCAATCTTCGTTCTCCCATCAAAGGAAGAAAGGCACGACCGTGTTGTTTAATTAATTAATAATCCCACATTCGTGTCGATAATTTATATCGACGAATCCAAAATTTATAGTTATTCTATCGTTTTGAAAGAACACTAACCTGAAAATTAATATACCGCTGTTGTTATCAGTGCCCTAGTGGGAACAACATGAACTACGAGTTAGAATCAGTGTTTCAATACAGTAAAACAATAACTAACTGCTAGTCTTTTCTACTTACCCCACTGTAGCACTACACAGCATCACCTAGTTTTCAATTTGAAAACTAATCCATTAAAAGAATGTTAAATTGTTAGAATATACGCTTTTGTTGCTACCACTGATACCAGATCTTGTTTAAACGGTCGCCGCTAAAGCTCTGTATTTGTAAATATTATTCATGAAAGTCCACAGTACAGCTCCAGCAGAAGTGTTAACTACATGGATCCCATTCGGAATAAAACAAAAAATGGGCTGATGGTATTCTCCCGATTAACCGGAATTATAATTAGTATAATTATAATTCCCACGTTTAAATCTATTTTCTTAATTGTTAAGCCTTTTTTTTTCTTAATTTTTAAGCCTTTTTTTTTGTACAGTTCTTGAAGTAAAGAGTTCGAAATATAATTATAAAAAACAACTTGGCATATTGTACAGTATTAAATTATTTTGATTTCTCGTTATTCTTCTGGTATCTATTGATATTTATATCATTCAATACATTAACAAGTTCGCCATCTGGATGCTCTTGCTGATATCGACATCACGCATGCGCAGTACTCTTGCCGGACAAACAGCCTTTTCGTATAAAATAATCATGGTAATTAATATACATTCAAGCTTAATAATTAAGAAAATGGAGCCATTGTCGTGGTTAATGGCCCATACGAGTCTAATTAGCTTTTTTTTTTAATTATTTACTAATTATTAGTTAGTTATATCCTTCAGCTATTAATCTGCTGGATTCGATCCTGGGTGTGCTATTAAATAGGTGATACCCGATCGCCACATCATTAATGATGATTACTGGAACTACTTATAAAAGCGTAGGTTTATTTCACGAGTACTCTTGAACTTGTGAAAGCGTTATTACACTAATGATTACTATAAACTAAGATGGAAAGGTGGGTTTATATAATATATAAATGTACTAATACACTCTTGTGGTTCCGGTGTAGTATGAGAAGGAACGAGTCAGAGTATAAACAAATAACGTGACAGGTAGATGTACGTCATTATAACCACTTATCCTCCTATTAGGTTTGCAGATACTGTTGACCGACTTGACAAGATCGTAGTTGTCACACTGTTCATTGTAGATAGTGGTATTACATGTGACCTGGCGATTTATCGCTGACTTTTGACCACCCTGTTATCGTCCAACTTTATGCAAAATATGGATAAGTAAAAGATCCTTTCCCTCGTGACATTTATTCTGAGGTTTTTATATCTGTATGTTGGGGTTACTTGCATATGACGTCATGGAGATGATCGATTTGTATACTCGAGGGGTGTCGCTTGGTTTGTTAAACAGGACAATAATTCGTCACTTACTTTATATATACGGAGGTTGGGTTGTTCGTGTTATATTAGAACTGTTCCAGACCCTCACCACGTCGTTACAGTCTATGTCGCCACGTCCAGTTATGCTCCTTCTAACGATAGGTATCTTTACAGTAGACCTGCAGCTTAGTTTCTATTGCAAAAGGCCCCTTCGTGAGGTTGTCGTGTCCAAACCACTCCAATTTTTCCAACTTTACGTAACCAACCTAGTATATGAGAACGACAGTTTGCAACACCTATTTCCACAGTCCGATCACAAAGAAATCCATACTAGCTGCTTAAGGTATGCATCAGTTGATCAGATATGTGGTGGAAGCAGCTTGTGTATACGTGACTTGTGTCACCTTTACAGACGAAAAACCTTTCTTGATTACGTTGTCTCCTGTTACCTGGGGCACGACTTATTGCAGGTCTCTTTTTGAATGTTCCCATTACCCCAAGTTGATCCACATTCCTAACTCAACAGTATATATATATATATAAAGGTATCTATCTATATGTATAGACTTGAGCCTTTTTATTATGTGGAAAAGAATGTTATCTAATTTTTCAAGTGTTTAAGAGGAAAACTTTATCTTTAGAAAAGAGGTGAGGCTTTTATCTATTTGTTTTTAAAGCCTGTGCTGTTATTTGCTGAAACTTAACTGTAAAACCATCATTTAGAGAGGGGTTACTTCCAACTGAAAGAACACAACTTAAAGTCATACGCACAATCCAAGATGGATGAACGATAATAAACCCTAAGATTCCAACATTCGGTTATTATGTTTTTTAAATTATTAAAACATAGGAGGAACAAAATCCACCAGGTGGCACAGCGTTATAATAAATTACTCCTCATTTTTTATCAAGAACACAATACAGGAACATTATTTGGTTTGTTTTGAATTTCGCGCTAGCCGTCCCTACTTTAGCAGTGAAAGACGACTCACCGCCAACTCCTGGACTACTTTTTTACCAACGAATAGTGGGATTGATCGTCACATTATAATGCCCCCACGGCTGAAAAGGCGAGCATGTTTGGTTGGACAGGGATTCGAACCCTCGACCTTCAGATTGCGAGTCGAGTGCTCTGACCACCAGGCCAGGCCGGGTCCCCATCAGAGAATGAATCTGCTGAAAACT
>NW_013666249.1:417498-418790 GCF_000517525.1 Limulus polyphemus
ACCCATACACCTCAGGGCCTATACATACGATATCTTGGTAATTTGATGTAATCTCCCCCCGAGCGTGCGGACTGATCGCGATGACGGACTGTATCCATACACCTCAGGGCCTATACATACGATATCTTGGTAATTTGATGTAATCTCCACCCCAGCGTGCGGACTGATCGCGATGACGGACTGTATCCATACACCTCAGGGCCTATACATACGATATCTTGGTAATTTGATGTAATCTCCACCCCAGCGTGCGGACTGATCGCGATGACGGACTGTATCCATACACCTCAGGGCCTATACATACGATATCTTGGTAAATAACCAATCGTCTATCATTATTTTATTTTTGTAGTGAACACTATATTTTCAGTGCTACCTTCCTCCCGATAACAGGAAAGTCGTCGGTTTTTCTTTGCCTAATTAGCCTTTGGCTCAATTATGAAAGTTAGAAAAACTTATGCGTTCACGCTCCACACCATGTTTATTGCTAATAGCCGTTGGAAATAAATCCTGTACGGAATTTTTGTGCACTGTTGATAAGAGCTTTGTGTTCTGTTGACTTCACGTGGTTCTTGAGAGCAGCCCCTCCAATATTCCCAACACTGAAGTCTTTCACGACGGCGGACGGAGGAGGTTATATGTTTTCAAACCAGTGTGTGTTTGTTTGTTTGTTTACGTGTTTGTCAGCATGGTTTCTCGCAAGCGGCTGAATGGATTTGTACGAAAGTTGGTATAAATTTGTACTATGATCAAACTTAGAAGTGATTAGTTTCTGGAGGCTCAAGGTCAAGGTCACGAAAAAAAATTCCTATCTGTTAATACGGGGACCAATCTTTTCCCTGGCTGTATGGGGACCAATCTTTCACACCATTTTTGCTCTATAACTCAGTCAAAAATGATCAGATTTTGATAAAACTTGGTGGAGCATATTATTCTTCATTGTCTTGTCGAAAATGGTCCGTGTCCGTTGATAACGACGAACATACGGACACATTTTTTGAGAGGCAAATGTGATCAACGCTGCGTGGCAGAGATCTACTGAGTGCCCCTCTGGTTGTGGTCTCTTAACAGCCAACTAGAATACAAGTTCATCTCCTGCCATGCAGTGATGTAAACTATAGGTACCTATAATACCAGTATTATAAACTATAGGTACCTATAATACCAGTGATGTTAAACTATAGGTACCTATAATACCAGTGATGTAAACTATAGGTACCTATAATACCAGTGATGTAAACTATAGGTACCTATAATACCAGTGATGTAAACTATAGGTACCTATAATACCA
>NW_013666249.1:419715-424239 GCF_000517525.1 Limulus polyphemus
TATATATATATATGAGTTGCTGAAACCATGCTTGTATTTCCATATTGTCGCTGTTCAATAAGCTTAAGATACTTAAGGCCTCACGGGAATCCATACCGGAGGCACTGCTTCTAGATCCCCGTTGAGAACGTAGTTGGTTCCCAAACGCTCTGACTGCTATAGTTGCCCCTCCCCCTTCCCCGCAAATATTTGGGAACGCCCCTGATATATAATGCTTACCTCAAATGTTTCTGTGGTTTTACAGACCGAATGCGCTATCTCGTAGCTATTTTTTTTAATCAAATAATGACCCCCAGTATTATGTAAAGAACATGAATATTGAAATTCATGAAATACATTGTTAGATTAACCTCCATTTGTAAGTCGTATAGAGAACAGTTACTCTAAATTTACTATACATTTCTCCTCTTTAGTGTAAGCCTAATCCCCTAAAACATTACATTTGTACCTGTTTAGTTGATATTATTGAAGTTATAGAATTGAAATCTTTTTTTTTAAAACGTCGATTTTCGTCAGCAACTCAAATCTTAAGAGCATCCACATACATGTATAGATGCTCACTTGGTAAGTAATGTGCGTCAATAGTGCAAACTTCTTCATGTCTCTCAATTAAAACCGCGAGAGGCGCTCTACGACTTGATCTTAGTAAATGGTTAAGCCAATAACTTCGTAACTAGCTTATTCAAACTGTACGTGGATATCACACTCCTTCTTTCTAAAAAGCAGAAAATTGTCACAAACATGGTCCGTCATGTGACGTTATCTCGGGGTTGTGAGCGTCAATAGTAATCCAACTTTTGCTCTCCCGTGATCGAACCTGGTATGTTTTTATACGCCAAGCGAGTGATTTACCATCTGAACTAGCTACTGCTAGGAAGGAATTATCTTACTATAAGATGATATATTATGTGCGTGTGTTAGCCTTCATCACCCAGAGTTGGCTGGCTCGATTACAATAATTTTTTGCATGGTAACTGGAAGTTTTCCGACTGTGTACATGGGATTTTTGCCCGACAATGGAGTTAAAAAACACACACACTCCCCTATCCCTTTTTGTAGACTTTTGGCTTTGAATTTAAAGACACAAATTCGTAATCATATAAATGAGTCAATTATTACGTTCCACAAAACAGAGTATGCAATTAGCATTTAATGAGATCATTAGGGATTTAATAACAGAAGAAAGGGGGCGTTAATTAACGTTGTCCTTTATATACTTTTTGTTTCCTTAACGGGTACCCTCAGCTGGTTTTATTTAAAGACTCAAACCATGACAGGCTAAGCTTTCATGCCTATGAATAAATGATTTAATTAATATATTAATAGTTATCGAATGATGTCCAGAAACAACAAAGGTTTGGAGTTACATCCGTTAGTATTAATGTGACTAACTGCGTAAAGCACTTAGAATAAACAAGTATAACAGTTAAGTTATATTTGAAAAATAAATATAGTAATTGTTCATAGCTTTTTTGTTAATGAACCGGTAATATTTATTAAATAAGCTTCTAAATGTCAAGTACAATGAACAGTAGAGAGAAAAATATCTAAAACTTGTAGCAGTCTTGAAGTAACGATAAACAGTCTTCTAGTAAACGTTCGTTTCTCAAGAAAAACATAATATCGCGCGGGAAAAAAGCCCTTAACAACCTTAGAGACAGATGTCTTTGATATAAAGAAACCTAATTATTCAAGAAAAGTTAACTTCAATGCCACTGTTCCAGTGTAGGTAATGTTAATGTGTTTTCCGTGTAATGAATCCCGGCACTATTTAGTCATTCCTAGAAACACGTGGGCGTTCATTACAGTTTCTCAAAATACTTTTCGTTCCTCCGTCTCACTGTTTGTGTGAATAGCTTTGTACTATGTATGATGTAGAGTATACGTTGTCTGTTTCGTGATTATTGGTTTTATAAACCTGAAGAGTGACTTTACCACAAAACTGGTTGCATGTCTAAATAATAAAGTTGATTAAAATATAGTTTATGTTTTGTTACGTAGATAGACAGATAGTTGGGTGGATAGGCAGGCCTATACACATCTACATACATATTAAGTAGAATTAATTTACATATCACAATTGAGATTTGATTTGTTCATTTTGGTTGAACTTACTATAAAGTGTAAGAGCGTTAAAGTTAAAGAGAGAAATAATTGTTCCCAGGAAAGTCTGTAGAGAGAGAGAGAGAGAACGTATAAGTTTCGTTTTCCACAGCATTGTTTTTCCTATAATATATGACTAATCCAAGTACCCGCTGTTATAATATTCTACACCATTCACGATGGTTCGTACCTATTGGAATATCTTAGAATCTTTTTATTCGTTCCCATACCCTGTCAGGAATCAACAACTTGTTGTTGTTTTTTTTCACCTTTGTTAAATTTGTTGCACTTAAAATCATATATAATAGTTTTCCAAATATTTTCTTGATTGAATGAATATGATGTGTAATCTGTAAGTTTTTAATCTTCAAGTTACCGATCTGTTTTTAGACTACTTATTGTATTGTATCACAATGACTGGGTCAGCGTTAAGTATATGGACTTACAGCACCAAACTTCGGGGTTCGATTTTTCGCGATGGAAAGAGTGCAGATAGCCCATTGTATAGCTTTGCACTAATAAAACAACAACACTATCATATTAAATATTTTTAACACTCATTCTGTAGAACTCACCACAAACGTTAAATAAAATCATTAATTTTATATTTTAAATACATATGTTGCCCCCAGTAGTCATTGGTGGGATTAATTGCAATCTTGACAGGTATTTTTGTTTTAGATTTTTATATGACTCGTATGTTATCAGGGACCCTGTAACTGTCAAAGTCGTCTCCCAGTGGCTTAGTAGTAAGCCTACAGGCTCATGACGATAAATATCGGGTTTCGATACCCGTGGTGGACAGAGTACAGGTAGTTGGCCATGCCCAACCGACAACATGAGGGGGAGGGGGAATTAGACAAGCAGAAGGAAAAAAAGTAAACGATTTGACAAATAATAATTTTATATTATTCACATATGGCGGCTAAGTAACATCATTTAAAGAAAAGTATCTTTATGATACGCTACTGCCATATATCAGGAGAGTATCCCTGAAATTCAATTAAATCTTCAGAATATAATACTAAAATATGACTTTATTATACGCAGGCTATAACGATACTTGAACACATTCATATTGAATTTTCTCGTTCAACTGAATTTGAGAAATGGTGATGGGGTCCATGGGCTTTTCAAATTCCTTGATATTTTCGTTTCTTATTGATAAACACAATGCTACACAATGAAGTGGTCAGCTTATCCAGTTGTCAATCTGAGGGTCTGTAGCTCGTGTTCAATTGCCGCAACATTGCGTTCCGCACTTTTAGGCCTTGGATGTGTTATAAGAGTTATGGTCTAATCCCACTATTCGATAAGGGTAACCCAAGAATTGGCGGTGGTACTGTTAACTAGCTGCCTTTTATCTATAGTTTATCAGTTCAAAATTAGAACAGCTAGTGCAGATTAGCCCTTGTGTAGCTTTGCGCGAATATCCAAACCAACCAACCATATAGTAATGAACACTTTTTTTTTGTGCTTGTTATTTTCTATTGCGTGTAATTTTGTAAATGGTCCCCGACTCTTTAAGAGGACCTTATTTCCGAGGTGTCAAGGGGAGTCTGATAACTTTATTGTACTATTTTCTATGTGTGCTTTTCTCTTGAGTTCCGAAAATCAAAGCCCACACTATGTATATATAACAAAAACAGAAAGTCGTGATAACGATAGTGCCTTTAATGGTTATTGACTGCTTTCTCGATGAATTTGAACTATTTAACGTCACTAAATTGCAATTTAGACCAAAAACGAAAATAGTTGAAGGACATACATGTCTATTATCGTACATTGGACGCTTTCCTGCAGATAAGAGCAAAAATGGATCAATAGAATTTTTACCAACGTAGTTCTCACTGTATTAAAGATTTCGCGAAAAGGAAAGCGGCTTTGAATTATTTAGTAACTTTGTTAGAGAATTTATTGCAGGTAAACTGTATAGTTGAACTCCATTTTATCAGTAAGAAATTCGATTTGCAGTACAGAGAAATAACTGTGTTTTATCATTCTTGCTATTATTACCAGAAAATGCATTTATCATCAGCAAAACGTAACGTTTCTCACTGTTGCAGTTAATTCCAGAAAAAATGTAATATTTCTCCCTATTGCATTTATCACCAGTAAAATGTAATGTTTTTTACCGTTGTAGTTATCACCAGTAAAATATAAGATTTCTCACTGTTGTAGTTATCACCAGTAAAATGTAATGTTTCTCACTGTTGTAGTTATCACCAGTAAAATGTAATGTTTCTCACTGTTGTAGTTATCACCAGTAAAATGTAATGTTTCTCACTGTTGTAGTTATCACCAGTAAAATGTAATGTTTCTCACTGTTGTAGTTATCACCAGTAAAATGTAATGTTTCTCACTGTTGTAGTTATCGCCAGTAAAATGTAATGTTTTTACCGTTTTAGTTATCACCAGTAA
>NW_013666249.1:425321-426738 GCF_000517525.1 Limulus polyphemus
CTCACTGTTGTAGTTATCACCAGTAAAATGTAATGTTTCTCACTGTTGTAGTTATCACCAGTAAAATGTAATGTTTCTCACTGTTGTAGTCATCACCAGTAAAATGTAATGTTTTTTTTTACCGTTGTAGCTATCACCAGTAAAATGTAAGATTTCTCACTGTTGTAGTTATCACCAGCAAAACGGAAAAATTCTCATAGTTACAGTTATCACCAGTAAGTTGTAAGATCTGTAACTGCCTAAAATGTTTATATTTTTGTAAAGGTTTTAACCAGCATTTAAATGTTGAGGCCACAATCTTAAAAGAATAATGAAGCCCATATATCGGTTTGATCCTTTTTAAGGTAACTTTTACAATAAAAACTTTTGTATACGTTAGTAGAAACAAAAGAGAAACAACGTGAAAATATAGAAAATCGTTATTTACTAAAATGAACATAACTGGAAATGGACATGGTTCTGTGTTCATCAGGAAATCCGTTATGAAAATCTAATGATACAAGGGTATTTACACCAGATACAACTATATCAAACAAAGCAACTTTGAATTACAAAACATTATTTATATAGATTGTTGAATACCCTGAAGATCTTACATATCCCTTTTCTATGTTATTTTTTACATTTACAGAGGAATGTGCGCGTTTAACCACAAAGTTTTTTCAATACTGTTGAAGTATTTTTGTACATCTGATTATTCACGAACAATTGGATAAACCATCGTATTTATATTCCGGCAAGAAAAAAACAAATCTTGTTTATAATAGCATTTTTTATGTTGTATATGTTTTGTAATTACGCCACTGTTTAGTCAGAAAATCTTTACTATAAAGTACTGGCAGGAGGCGTTAAATATATTCCCAGATCATTTACTGACTTGTTAAGATTTACACATAAATATTTAAATAACAAAATATAGGTTTATCGCAGAAGTAACAAATCGCCACATCATAT
The DNA here is from genome assembly GCF_000517525.1 of Limulus polyphemus. Classification (NCBI taxonomy): domain Eukaryota; kingdom Metazoa; phylum Arthropoda; class Merostomata; order Xiphosura; family Limulidae; genus Limulus; species Limulus polyphemus. Next base: position 426,276 of record NW_013666249.1, read on the forward strand.
TGCGGCACCATATCTCGTACCTAGGTTACACAACGTAAGAGATTCTACTATCAGGAAATCCATAACTTATTATGTGACTGTGTGTTTACTTCAGTGAAAAACTACAGAAATTCTGCTGCACTTATTATATCAGCTCAATAGTTCGCTCGTAAGCACAGAAAAGTAGTTTTAAATCCAATAGCTAGGGGGGTTTATGTAAGCAAGTCTGTTGTAGACAAAACAGAAAAAAAAGGAACTGTTTGAATCAACATCAGCATTATATGCCATCACAGCCTTTAAATAGATCAACGTTTACATATGAGTATTGTTCCAATGCAGAACTTCGAAACTTGACTCTTCTTTCTGAGTACGCTTTAAGTGGACCTCTTACGTGCACAGGATATCAAACATTCTCCGGCATAAAGGTCTAGTAATAACGATGCATCAGTTAGGATATCCCTCAGTTATTATTATTTCATTCGCT
>NW_013666249.1:426882-430147 GCF_000517525.1 Limulus polyphemus
CCGGTTCATTTTATGTAAAAATAAAAAATGATATATCTTAATCTATTTTAAAAGTTGCTCAACTCTCAAAGGAGTAGCAAGTGTCTTTGGCTTTTCTTAAAGCTTTGAGCCGGGCATGTCCAGTTGTCAACTGGGCTACATATCGGTAGATCTAAGATTCAAGCTGTAATGAGTTATTATACGCTCCGCACGTTTCCTATGTAGGCGTTATAACCGTGCTATTCGGTTATGGGTAGCTAGCTGTCTATCAAGCAGTTGATGCTCCTGACTGTTCCTATCCCCTCCTCCTGAATTGAAATTCAAAATTAATGATGGCTACGGTTTAACCTCAGAGCGTTCATGTCTGTGCTATGTCTTAACATTATGGCTCCATGACCCGACTGTGTAGTTCATATGTTTTACCGAACATGCTCGCCCTTTCAGCCATGGTGCCGTTATAATGTGACTGTCAGTTCGTCTCTTCGTTGGTAAAAGATTAGCCCAAGAGTAGGTGGTGTGTAGTGTTGAATAGCTGTATTACTTCTTGTTTGTCACTTCAAAATTAGGGATAGTTAGTGCAGATAGGCCTCGAGTAGCTTTACGCGGAATTCAACAACAACAAACACATGTTTCTGAGGTGCATGCTGGCTGTCAAACTTTGTGGAAAATAGAAAATGTAGAGTTAATGTGAAAGGCACCTTCTCGGAGTACTTCACGCCTGAGGCAGGTGTCCTTCAAGGAGGGGTGGTTAGCCCTATTCTATTCATCATGTATGTGAATAACATGCCCCCAAAGGATCCGAATCACGGATACTCATCACAATTCGCCGATGATGCTGTAGTTTGGAAAAGTGCCCTCGTTCCATCAATGATGATGATGTAGTTTGGAAAAGTGCCCCCGCTCCATGAATGATGATGTTGTAGTTTGGAAAAGTGCCCTTGCTCCATGAATGATGTTGATGTAGTTTGGAAAAGTGCCCTCGCTCCATCAATGACGATGATGTAGTTTGAAAAAGTGCCTCCGCTCCATGAATGATGATGTTGTAGTTTGGAAAAGTGCCCCCGCTCCATGAATGATGATGTTGTAGTTTGGAAAAATGCCCTCGCTCCATCAATGATGATGATGTAGTTTGGAAAAGTGCCCCCGCTCCATCAATGATGATGTTGTAGTCTGGAAAAGTGCCCCCGCTCCATCAATAGCAGCCACACATTTCTAACATCAATTACATAGAAGAGTTGAATACTGCCAAAAATACCGTATTAAAATAAACGTCCTGAAAAATCAATTAGAAGTATTAACAAAACATAAAAACACCCACAAGAGCTATACATGGATGGCACACTCCTCCAAACTGCAACATCAGCCAAATTTCTAGGTTTAACCTACGGCTCGAAACTAACGTGGATCAAACACATAAGAAATATTAAAACCAAAGTTTGGCAACACACGAACTATACTAGGAGTCTAACAGGCAAAAACAATGGAACATCAGCTGAAAACATAATCAAAATATATATAAACATACATACGTCCTGTAATAGAATACGCATGCCTAGCATGGATAAACATACATACGTCTTGTAATAGAATACGCATGCCTAGCATGGATAAACATACATACGTCTTGTAATAGAATACGCATGCCTAGCATGGATAAACATACATACGTCTTGTAATAGAATACGCATGCCTAGCATGGATAAACATACATACGTCTTGTAATAGAATACGCATGCCTAGCATGGATAAACATACATACGTCTTGTAATAGAATACGCATGCCTAGCATGGATAAACATACATACGTCTTGTAATAGAATACGCATGCCTAGCATGGATAAACACACATACGTCTTGTAATAGAATACGTCTTCTATATAAATAAACGTCAATATGTGTGTACGTTTCCACATTTCTTCACCAATTAGCACCAAACTTGACAAAGTGAGACAGGAGGACATGGAGTTGACCCCCCTATATAATTTCGAAAAAACTACCAAGTCAACACAACTCGACACAGTGATACAGGATGACATGAGGAAGGTCATGAGGGGAGGTTGGACCACCCCATGTAATTTCATATTGATAGAATTCTTGAAAAAAGTATGTCTTTTTTTAGTATTATGTTAAGAAAAATGAAACAGAACCACAATTTCCTATCCTTTGTTACAAATGAGTTTTTATTTAACTCGTCCAACTAGTAACAAATATATTACAAACAGTACAAAATTCCCTACTTACAACAGCCGATAAAGTACCGAGATCCTACTTACAACAGCCGATAAAGTACCGAGATCCTACTTACAACAGCCGATAAAGTACCGAGATCCTACTTACAACAGCCGATAAAGTACCGAGATCCTACTTACAACAGCCGATAAAGTACCGAGATCCTACTTACAACAGCCGATAAAGTACCGAGATCCTACTTACAACAGCCGATAAAGTACCGAGATCCTACTTACAACAGCCGATAAAGTACCGAGATCCTACTTACAGCAGGCGATAAAGTACCGAGATCCTACTTACAACAGCCAATAAAGTACCGAGATCATCTTCATCAAATTAATTATTATGTGAATTAGACCATTACTGCATACATGAGGGAGGTAGTCCTAAGAACCTCTCCCAACTTAACATGTACATTAGAAATGGACATACATTTAGGCCACCTATTGCAAGACATTCACCCTATCATAAATTTGAATAACCATGAGAGCATTGAAAAGGGTTTCTTATGTGTAGTGCTCTCAGAACAAACTAAAACTAAAGAAATATATGTGTGAATGCAACTGGAACTGTTCGAGACGTGTCGAACTTTTGCACAAAACGAATAAAAAATATAGTGTTCAACATATTAATATTACTTTAATGGCCTACATGGACGTGGCCTTGTTAGGGGTCAGAGTGCGTGCCCAGAAAATTAGCCCCAATCTCTAATCCTCTTGTAGTAATTAGAATAATATTTTCCCGGAATAACAACCAATATCGTCAAAGGGGAGGAAGACATTTAGAGTGCACCTGACCCTCCCAGGACTACAAACCAACAAGACCTAAAACACCACCAAGATCAAGAGAGAGAATAAGTTCTTAAACCTTTATGCCCCCCCCCCCTGAAAATTTACGATCTCTGAATTTTTTATTTGTTTGTTTGTAACAAGAAAGGCACAAATAGACAACTCTGTAGGCTGATAAAACTGAAATGCTATTCTGCAATCTGCATTGTGGATTTTTATGTACAGTATTTATGTAGTTTCAGTTAATTGAATTTTTAAGGAAAATTGTT
>NW_013666249.1:431194-437943 GCF_000517525.1 Limulus polyphemus
TGTAGTTTCGTTAATTGAATTTTAAGGAAAGCTGTTGACTCACCACTTTAAATTAATAACGAAGCCCAAAAGTGTTTTCCCTTTTTTTTGTAATAACTATATTCAGTTCATTAGTGTAGCATGTTTGAACATGAAAAAACTTAGGCTTATCGTCCATATCCCTGAACATACCTGATGCATAGAGAATATTTGATAAATTGAAATGTCTGGGATATGATTTCATAACGTACTACATGTATCAAAGATTTAAAGTGTAAGTTACAGTTATATTAAAGTTATGATCTGACTTTCTGAACCATGGCAGATAGTATTTAGTCTTTGTGAGCCACATGATTTTTTAACGAACACAATAGCGAAAAATTCTGAAACTGATCAACAGTACTTAGTGATTATTTAATTGAAAATGAACAGGTGTACACAACCAGTAGTTATGTAATTAAAAATCAACACGAGTACATAATCAATAGTTATCTAATTAAAAATCAACACGAGTACATAATCAATAGTTATCTAATTAAAAATATACACGAGTACATAATCAATAGTTATCTAATTAAAAATATACACGAGTACACAACCAGTAGTTATGTAATTAAAAATCAACACGAGTACATAATCAATAGTTATCTAATTAAAAATCAACACGAGTACATAATCAGTAGTTATCTAATTAAAAATATACACGAGTACATAATCAGTAGTTATCTAATTAAAAATCAACACGAGTACATAATCAATAGTTATCTAATTAAAAATATACACGAGTACATAATCAGTAGTTATCTAATTAAAAATGAACACGAGTACATAATCAATAGTTATCTAATTATAAATATACACCAGTGCATGACCTATGGTTATTTCAATAAAGAGAACACGAGCGCGTGATTACTTCGCTAAGTGAACACAGTGATACAGTAACAACTCCTTGGCTTATCTCAAGGCAGCTTGTGTGAAGTGAAGGACGTAACTGTATCCTCTTATAGGAATGGTGAAAAGAAAATTTCTCCAGCATATTATGTCGTGTACAATATTTAAAGCAAATACAGTGGAAAAAAATCAGAAAAAAATACTTTGCGTGGTTTTGAGTTCTTTACTGAACACGAGCAATTAGTATTATTACCAGAAACGCCGCCCTACGGGCGACTGTTTGTGCTAGTAATTACTAATCGTAGTGTTCATACCTCATTGAAAAAAAAAATTAGAGAAAGTGAACAATTTCTTAAAAAATGATTTTTTTTTCTGGGAAGTACTGCACGGGAAGAGTGTTCGGATTGTGTTCTTTATTCATGCGCAACTCATTGAATTAAAATGATTCATTTTAAGAGATCAAAATTTTTCGTAAGTCTTACGGATATAAACTGTAAGGTTTTTATATATTAAAAGTGTAACCGTTTATTAAAAAAAATTTAAGAACTCCAATTTCTCAGTACTTCACTTAAAACCGTCACGTACAGTCCTAGTGAAAGTTGTGTTCTTGTTGTGAGGAGAGTACTTTTATTTAAAATTGTGTTCTATTATAAAGAAATGGTTGTTGCACATACCACAATTATTTTTCGAATTGCCTGAATCTTGAATATCCAAAGTGTGAAATTTGATATGGAAGTTTGTTTGTGGTGCCATTCAATAGATGGCGCAGGAGTTTTTGTTACATACCTAGATACTGACATACACCCTACGTCCATTATAGTAAGATTTTCGTTTAAAGCTGGTGACGTCATTTTCAGTTATAAAGTTGTTACAAATTTAACTACGACATGTACAAAATACATTATTAATTGCTGTTCGTAAAGAAATTTTTACTATGCTTATGTTGTATTTTAACATTTTGAGTGGCCCCAGGGTGAAGTGGACCTGTTTTTGAAAAAAAAAAAATACTTGTAAACATAAAAAACAATAATTTGAGTGTCAACGGATAAATGCTTCCTGACGGAACAGTGGACCACACGCGCATCCGAAAAAAGCAGCTTAAATAAGTCCCGTTACTAGTACCGCCTCAAAAAAATATGTTTACGTAATCTGTATTGGTGAGTACCGCAGAATTTCACCCTTAGTGACCCCTACATTAGACCCTCTCTTCACACGCATATTACCATATTATATACGTTGGTAAGGCTTGCAACTGTCGTGTTTCACTTGCATTTTTAGGCCTTGAGTAACAATTTATTCGAAATAACGCAATATAGTTTAGGCTGTTAAGATACCCTATAAGTTTATACACAGTTGTTTAACATTTTTTATTACTGACTTTATTGTTTTTGTTTTTTTTTAATTTTGCGCAAAGCTACACGAGGGCTATCTGCGCTAGCCGTCCCTAATTTAGCAGTGAAAGACTAGAGGGAAGGCAGCTAGTCATCACCACCCACCGACAACTTTTGGGCTACTCTTTCACCAACGAATAATGGGATTGATCGTCACATTATAACGCCCCCCACGGCTGAAAGGGCGAGCATGTTTGGTGTGACGGGGATAGAAATTTTATTCTTTCCTGTAAATAAATGAGATTATTTATCTATTTTAGGCAGGTTCATAGACTTAAAATCACAGTGTTCCTATTTTAGGGGTGTGAATAATATCTTCACCAATTCCAGCTGAATTCAGTGTTTGTTAGTTTTATAGCCGTGCGAACATCCTGTAGATAGCACGTGGGATGTATTTAAACATTTCAGATGTTAAGGTAAACACTTAATTCTATGTAGTGAAGTCATGCTTCATGTCCGTAGATCTGTTCCTACCGAAACTGAACGTGCAGGAATGATAAGTGTTACAGTGACTATCCTTAGTATTCCTTCTCCAATAACAATTTGTTTACAACCTGTTACATTGTTCCCAGTCAGGATTATTCATGACAAAGGATTCTAGGGAATGTATATACCTATATAGAGGTGTTATGTTAATCTACTTCTTACGACAGGGATTCGAACCTGAATTACTTGATTTTTTTTTTAGATACCATAATGTTTGAAAGAAAAGACAAACTCGTATGTTATACATCAGTAGAACTCTTCCCAGAGTATTAAATGACTTAAACCAATAAGCATCAACTGGTTTATACTACTACTGAAAGGAAAAAAAAAGGCTGTCCCCCCTTTTTTTCAATAAAGGTTTTCGTTTCACACAAATGTTAAATCTACATCTCCAATCATAACGAAACTTAAGACTTTTCTAAAGAAAAGCGTCATCCCATTTCTTATTTTCCATTTCGGTTCTAAAGTTAAAACACACTTAGCCTGGCATTCAGCTTCAGATTTTCAAAACTTATCAATACTCATAATTAGCCCGTGTGTGTGCTTGTTTCTCTCTCTGTCTGTTTATTTATATCTACATCTTGAGAAGGCTTAACTATTAATTTTAATTCAAAAAACATGGTAAAGCTCTTCCAGTGTCCGAGACAAAAGCGTATATTTGATTGCTTTTTACATAACTTTCTGTGTGTCAAAAACTACATATCGACTTGCAGCTAACTTTGTCTATCTAGAAAACAATTAGGTGATGTTTTGTTGGAAATGAGTAATTTGTTACGTGATTATTTTACAAATGAAACCATTTGTAGTTTCTGTAGTGTTTGAGTCCGTTTTACTTCAACATATGGTGAAGTAAAACGGACTCAAAACACCATAGATATTATATACACTTCACCATTATAAGAGGCCTAATGGTGCCATGAACCACAATAGTGGTTCATAATAGGGATCGTAAGGAATTGTACAAAATCCTAATAGAACGTTTGGGAAAAAAGCACCTTAAACAGTAAAGATTCAGTTCAAACAACACTTTAAAACCTTTACTATTGACTGTTAAGGCTGTACACATATAAAAATGCACAAAAAGCACGCATGCTAGACTTCTAAGGAAAATAAAATCCGCTCAAAACGGTCCGTTTGTAATTTTTATTTTTCTTCTTCTTATTCTCTCTCCAGCCTACAACAAAAATGGCTTAGTATATTGCACCCAAACCTTTTGTAGAATACTAAATAAGGTACTACGAAGGTCGTAGGGGTATTGAAAAGTCGATTTGTTTCTTCTATGTGTTAAATAAGCTAAAAAAACATCATAATTCTAGTGTAAACGATGTCATCATTACTCATTGAAGTTAACTTTCTTACAAATATTTGGTGTTCCTTTAAAAAGCTTAAGCACAGGGTGAAACAGAAATTACCAGCCAGAAATTAAATAGATGGACATTAGATGACTGTACAATGCAGATACTCAATGTTTTGTACACTGTACAATCGGTGTCTTTAGGGAGCCAATCCCTATATGATGTATGAAGTGAAAAATCGTATCAGCTAGCTACTAGCTATGTTTGTTACCGTTACATTGTATAAAGTTATTTACCATATCAAGTAATCCTTTGACCATAGCTGAGCATGAAAAAACAACAACCAGCAAACAAGAGAAATTTTGATTCCAAATGTAATTCTAGGTAACAGCATGGAGCCAAAATCGGAGTGTGTAGTTTGAGTTAATAATGTCTACAGTATCTCCAGCCCTGTTTCCGTACCTTTTTTATGATCCATATTTGCTGGTTTTTAAATTCCCATTTTTTTTATTCATCTTGTTTCTTTGGTTTGCTGACCTAAACTGTGTTGCTGAGCCTTGAATAGGCGAAACTGCAGTCCACAGCAGAGGGTACGGCCAATCAAAAGATGCATTAGGCCTCTACGTCACAGATTCTCTTTTGAATTCTACCTCTGATGAAAAAGAAAGACATCTTTAACACACACACACACACATATATATATATATATATACAATCATTCGTAGTTTCATTACCAATAAAATGCTTAAACTAAAATCGATGTATGTTATCGATACTCTTTTGTGGACTTCCTATTTCTAGTTGGTTAAGTATATGTGTGTCTCTGTAAACCATTTGGCCCTGCATGGCCAGGTGGTTAGGGCGCTCGACTCGCAATCCGAGGGTCGCGGGTTCGAATCCCCGTCACACCAAACATGCTCTCCCTTTCAGCCGTGTGGGCGTTATAATGTGACGGTCAATCCCACTATTCGTTGATAAAAAAGTAGCCCAAGAGTTGGCGGTGGGTGGTGATGACTAGCTGCCTTCCCTCTAGTCTTACATTGCTAAATTAGGGACGGCTATGGTGATGACTAGCTGCATTCGCAGATAGCCCTCGTCTAGCTTTGCGCGAAATTCGAAAAACAAACTGTAAACCATTAGTTACTGGGAAGTTTTATTCAACGTTTACATTATCTGAAATACTGTTGAATTTCAGGACAATTTAACTAGCGTGAAAATTTCGATTAGGCTAGAAACGTAATTTTATTTCAAAGTGAGAAGTAAAACACACATGTTTATTAGGTCGCACTTTGGTTTGGAAGAAAACACACGATGTGACCTCAGATTTGATATAGGTGCTGTCGACAACACCTAATCTATTGTTTAATAAAATACAAAACAGACTCTTGAATGCTGTGTTATTTGTCTCACACTTGAGTTCTTTTCTATAATTAAGCCAACATTTAAAAGCCTATCATCGGTTTAAGTAGGAAGTTTACATATGCAGCGCTTTAAATAGACGGTTGAAATTGTCCATATGTAAATCTTGTTGAAAGATCTTCGCAAGACAAGAAGGCTAGTATGAAAAATTGAAAAGGGGGGGGGGTGATCGAAAGTCTCGTTTTAAAGGTTTGAGTGCAATACTGTTACCAGGGTGTACTAAGTTTCATCTTTATTCAGTTGTGTTGAGCTGACACAAGGCTGGTATCACGGCTCAGCGCGTGCGAATAATACGTCATTTTGCACAAGTTTTTTAACACTAAGATTGTCTGTCATCTGCGCCAAGCGGCATCTCACGCTCTTTGTGCTGGTGGAGACATTTCATGTATTTGAGAGCGGATAACCATCTTTCTTCACCAATCTTTTCTTTAATCCTCATGTTTCAGAGAATACTTTCACTGTTCGATTACGTATTACTTTTTCATGTTAGAAAGTAATCAGTTTTCTTCTCTCTCCCTCCCATTTTAACGCTTTAATATTTCTCTTCCTTTTACAGAGTGCACTTGGTACAGAAAAATAGCACTGAACACCAGCATTCAGTATTATTTAATGTCATTTAAAATATTATCCACAATGTTTAGGTGCTTCAAGCCACTAGCCTTAGAAGTTGACGTTATATATATATATATATCATTTCTAACAATTTACGAGTGAAAAAGAAAAATAATATTTTTATAATTATGTAAACTGCGTCTACCATATTCCCATATTCAGTCAGTGTCGACAAGGCCTTTCGGTAACACCAAAACACATCAGGCCTAATGGTCTAGGCGCTGTCATCAGTTTCATGAACAACGACTGTTATGGTGTAAACTAGATTATATATATATATGTGTGTGTGTGTGTGTGTGTGTGTGTGTAGTGGGTTTTGTTAACCCGCCACTACAAGCAGGCAAGTTCTTCTTCCTCTCTCTTGCTTCGACTTACTTGATGGCAACCCAGATTATAAAAGACCCGCTAAGATCAGAATTCTCATCTAGTATTATCTTAATCGTAAACAAATGTCGGTACACCAAAGACCGCTTTTGGAAAATCCAACACTCTCGTCAATACTCTATCTTCACGTATGGGGCTGAAGAGAAACCCACAGTTTCTGAGCGCCCCTGGTTGTCGCCCAAGCCCCTCCAAAACAACTGCCACGATAGATATAATATTTTGATAACCCAGTATGGTAATTTCATTAACACTTTTTGTATACAACCCTCAGATCTTAGTTTGTTTTTGAATT
>NW_013666249.1:438910-449020 GCF_000517525.1 Limulus polyphemus
TGCGAGTCGAGTGCCTTAATCACCTGGCAATGCCAGATCTTAGTATTTCACACTTATGTGGTAAAAAGTCGATGGTTTCAAATTAAATTAAAGAGATCTCTATCTGTACATAAAAAGTATAATAAGTTTTACATATAGTTGGTAATTGTTAGTCTAATCTGTTAGGTTTGGTCCTGTCGTCACGGCTAAACCCAATATAATCCCCTTCATGCCAATATTTTATAACTGACAGTCCTTTTGAAATAAAAACGTACATCTACTTCGCAGCTTTATTGGGTTTTATGACCTCTCGTTACAAGTCACTGTCCAAAGTCAATACCTAATGTATGGAAAATACTTTTTAACAGAGATTTGACGGCAAAAGATTAGGTCTAACTATGAGAAGTGTCTTCCTAGAATGAATAATTAAATCCGATAATTTTATAGGTTGTGTCACTACATCTTTAAAATAAGTAAGTAAGCGACAAACGATGCACATACGTAGGTTGATGAGCTCGGTTAATCGGTAATTTTTTGTATTTCAAAACCACCCATAAAACTATTCTCGTAACTCTGTAATCTACTATTTTTTACTTTGTTATTAACGTAAATTTCGTTATTAGCGGTTTTTCTTTTTTCTAATATCTTACCACCATCCTTATATACATACACACCACCCTACATAGCATACTGTTACAAGCCTAGTCTATTTTCCCTTTTCCACGTTTGTAACCTTAACAATGCCACAGTCAGTGAACAGCCATACCTTCAAAGCTACTACGACAAAATAGATTTAAAAAGAATTCCAGTTGACAGCTGCTGCTTGAAATTGCCATCAAGGCCACGAGTATAGAATTCCTGTTGCTAAAAATAGAGCCGTCGGGACATTTAATGCCAATTAAAACAATTTTACTCTCATTTTGAAAGTAGTTTTTTATAAACGCCTGTTCATAAGTCAGTTACCTTTCTACTTGGATTTTTTATAACGATTAAAAGGTGATAATATTGCAAACGTGTGTTTATCAAACAAGAGAAAAACCTTGACTGATTTTGGCTAAGTAGAGAAAGTTTGGTTAAAAACTTTAAGCATACTAATACTCTAAGCTCCATATTTTATTGGTCTTACCAGTTGTCAGATATGTGAACATTTAAATGAACTAATAATAACACACTGCGTTTAATCCTCTCTTAGTACTGTGATGATGTAAGTTCCTGTTTTTCAAACCAAAATATGCACACAGATATTTTAAGGTACCTTAAAACCACTACTCGTGGAACAAAGGAGAATCTGCTCAGCGCCATTTGTGTTGTATGGATGTGATACGAAGGTGGTATTAATCCTTGTTAGGTGAAGTGACAGAAAAGTTCGAGTGCCAGGAGATAGTTTTTAAGTTTGAAACCTTATTTCTCAAAGCAATTAAGATTATATATGAAAAGATAAACGAGGAAAAAAATAAATAAGTAAACCCTTGTGAATAAGTAATATATGTAAACTTTAAGAAAAGGTAAACAAAAAAATAATTGGTAAAATCCTACAAACATTTTAAAGTGTCAAATGTTTTTAGACACAAAAATGGACGGAGGGGTTGAGCGTGGCCTACAATTAGTGTGTTCGGTCTATGAATTTGAGGACTTTACAATTCATTGACCGTTGCCGCATAAACATACTTCGCCCTTTGATGCTGTGGGTGCGCCAAAAGTGACAGGTGTGTTTGTACTGTGAATATGAGAGTTTATGATTCGCCACACATCGTCGCAAAAGTATTCTCCTTACCTTAGGGCCGTGTTTTTATGCTATAAGAATGATGATCAACTCCCACTATTTAATCAAATGAGTAGCTCCAGTGTTGGCAGTGGTTATTCACTGGTGACTAGACATCCTCCTTCCTGTCTGGGTCGGGCGTGGCCTAGTGGTTACCGTACCGGACTGTTGGATAGAGGGAATATGGCTCGAATTTTATTTCCGCAAAAAAAGAAATAAAAAAAGGGGGATCTCTCTTTGAGTCATGTGTGCATTATAAAAGTGACAGTCATATACTACTATTCGATTACAGTAGCGGAAGAGTTAGTAATGGGTGCTCTTGATTAGCTGCCTCCTCTCTAGTGAGTCTAGTTTGTCAGCACTCAAAATTTTGAACGGCTAGTGTAGCTATGCGCGAACATCTGAAACAAATACTGAGAACAGCTGTGAGTCTTTAGCCTTACGTAAGTTTACGCGAAATTCTGACCCCCCCCCCCCCACATGTTACGAAGTGGTTACGATGATTAATGATTATTCAGGGTGTTTAAAGTGTTTCAGCCATCCTTGTCATAGCTGGTCACATATTTAAATAGACAGACGGACAGACATTGTAACATCAATAAATTATTACATACATTCATCAGATCATCTTCAGCATATGATAAAGGTTGACATGATGATGGCAAAAGGAGGAATATACTATCATTAATGATAATCTTTATTGAAGATATATATATATACACACACACACACACACACTATGTGTAGCCATATAAACTGAATAAAATTCTTTGAAGAATGTTGTTAATAAATTGGTGATATTTTCTATGATTTTTTTATGTATTTCTTTTGTTAAATGAGCGCCAGAAGTTGCTTCTGAACTTTTACTGGTGAATTGCTTTACAGAAGTGCTTTTATATTTTTCCTTCATCCTGTTGTTAGCTTAGCACTAATTGCTGAGCTAGTACCATTGTTTGTTCAACTACTCTTTTGTCATCTGTTGAGTGGTTATGTATTAATAGGATGAAACACTTTATTTATTTAGTTTTCTTGTTGTTGTTGTCTCAGTATAAGCAGGACATTTGAAAATAACTTTCATAAATTGTACACTCTACAGGAAACATGTTTTTAATTTGGCTGCAAAATTGATAGTAGTTGGATTGACTTATTAAAATGTGATAGTATCCTGGTTTTTATATAATTCAATAAAGCACTTTTAACCGTAACTGCCATTATGCAATAAATAAAAGCACTTGGATTTAAATTTGGTACTCATATACCAAGTAACCTATCTGTAGACAATCTATAATTTTATTGGCTGTTTATGTTTTCTGTAGATTTTTACGTCCATTGTGTTAAAATATTTTCTCAGAATATCACTTAACTGACAATTATACAACGCACTAGGGGAACTGACTGACAATTATACAACGCACTAGGGGAACTGACTGACAATTATACAACGCACTAGAGGAACTGACTGACAATTATACAACGCACTAGGGGAACTGACTTGGAGCTCTAGTATAAGGAATGAATGATTCTGCAAAGGAAGTTTATACACTATAGTTTTAACTGGAATCTTAAGCTACAAACACATGTCCAGTTTTAACGGAAAGGAGTAGATTTCCTGATAGTGCTATGTTCTGGTAACATCCTCCAGTTTTAACAGAAAGGAGTAGATTTCCTGATAGTGCTATGTTCTGGTAACATCCTATAGTTTTAACAGAAAGGAGTAGATTTCCTGATAGTGCTATGTTCTGGTAACATCCTCCAGTTTTAACAGAAAGAAGTAGATTTCCTGATAGTGCTATGTTCTGGTAACATCCTCATTATGAAATCCCGAAATTTGATTTTTGTTTTTTTCTGTGTGTTAAGAAAAGTGGCTAGGAGTTTATATTTTATCCAAGCTCTGTTTAGAAATCTTAAGGTTAGTATGAGTTTCTTATTATCGTACTAAATGAGTTTCTTACTATCTGCAGAAACATTTTCAATGTGAGTAAACCAGGGAACAGGCTCGACTCCGACATACTCTCTACTTATAAATACTCCATAGTTATTTAACTCATTGTTACAAAGATCCTTCTGCATCTGTGTGCATTATTTTGTATTTAATTGCATGAGACATTAAGGCAGGTTATAGTAGTGGTACCTTAATAGGGATCTGCAAGGCACTTCAGGAGGGCTTTAGCATATGTAGAAATATTATCTTTAAAGCTTCCTTGACGCCAGACTAAAAAGTATTTTTAACAGTAATTTTTATTTGATGCTTGAGATATCGTACACAATGTTCATTTGATGCTTGAGATATTTTTTTCAAAGAACAAGTTGTAATGAGTAATGTAACTTAGAGTAGCTATTATTTAAAATTTCCTCAGCCAGGGTGTTTTAGGTCTAGGGGGCTTTAAGCTAAACAAGTTGGGAACTCCTGTCTTATAGGTTTAATGTTAAACCTAAAGTTTATTTCTCAAAATATACTAACACTAGTTACGGTTGAAACATAGGTAAATAAAAATGTGTTGATGGTTATATTATAATAATGGTTTTCATTGAATTTAATTCAAAAATGTGAATTTATCATTCAAGTCAGTTCATAAAAAATCATGGACTTTCGTATTTTACTTCTTATTGTTTAATAAAATAAGAAACAGCAAAAAAGTACTTTTTTTTATTACAATATTGTGATAATTCTTTATCAAGTTGGTACATACCTCTCATAATGTTCCAACTTGTTTTTATGTTATGTAGAAAAATGATGAAAAACTGCTCCACTTCTATTATGCTTCATTAATGAGTGTAAGATAATCCCAATGTCACCAAAGGGAAAATAATAATTTTTTTTTCATAATAAGATCAACAACTTTCTAGAAAAGTTTGTACATTTCTTGCTTTACACCTTGTGAAACAGGCTTAAAGAGCCTGGGACAGTATTTTTCACTTAAGACATTATGAAAAATGTCATGAAATGCTTTCTTGGAGTTTCATACATTCTTTTGAGACTATTGGAGATTGCATAGATAAGTGCAGGAGCTGGAGGATGAGGGCAATGAAAAAGTCCTTTTATCACTTAAGTGGGCTTCTGTTTATGTCTTTCAGCTAATCGAAATCAGATGATTTAATGAGTGTTTGTATAATCTTCATTTTCCATTAGCAGCATATTAAAACTCCTATGCTCTTAAATTACAATCTTGTGAGCTTTATAGCATGGTTTAAGGACATTGTAAGTCATTTTAATCTCTATCATCGAGAAGGCTAAATAAACACAAAAATTTGTCTCTTTCAACAGCAACTGTCTATTGAAAACAAGTATTTCGAGATCACTGGCTGATACGTATGCTGTTGCTTTGTTCACTTAAAGTTCTTATTGAAATTATTTTACTACTGTGTGTAAGAGCTGAGCTGATGTGAAAACTTTAGGCACAGTTCAGATAGATTTAGAAATCTCTTTTAAAGTTATGCTTATGCTGTTGATTTTATGAAGGACTTCTGACTGCATTATGGTTCATTCTCAGGTTAGTAACTTCAAGCTAGGGATTGGCAGAGCAGTTGTAACATAATCCACCAAATATTTTATAACAAAAAACCCAGCTTGCTTCTTGTACGTAGTGTTTCTTGGTATAATGCTATAGTTAAATATAATATAATTATTATAATAATATAATATAATTATTATAATACTTATATGGAAAACTGAACTACAAGTGTTTTATGTCATTATTTGAGAATTTCTTGTCTACATAAAATTTATATTATTTTCCAGTGTATTTATGGATGTTATGTTCACTCAGCAATTCTTCCAACTTTTCATCGACGATGTTATTGGCTTCTCCAGGTTTGTTAACAGTTTTTGAATTTATCATTGGTTTAATGAGATTTTAGTTTACCTGTAGCTGCACTGAAGTGTGCTAGAAAAGAAAACAGTGTTTAACAAATGTTTTTAAACTTTGTATTAATGGTAAATTGTAGATAATGATTTATTCATAATTTTTAAACAGTTTTATGGAACATGAAGAAGCAATGGTTATACATATTAGCATAGATAATTTCTTTTATATAGTAGTGCAAGAATTTCAAGATTACTTGTATAATGTCTGTTTGTTTCTGTTTTCCGTTGAATTTGCTTTTAATGGAAAGTCTCATTTCAAAATACTTTTGGTATAGAGAAACCAAATGCTAACAGTGAAACTTAGCAAAATACACTATTAAGATACACTGATAGATAAAAATTTGTAAAATGTTTTTACAAAATGATGTGCTTATAATAGAACATTATAGATGTAGTTATATTTAAATGTACATTTTTATTTGTATGTATTTTCTGGAGATGATACTGTAATGAGTAATTGTTTATTATAAACAAATCCAACATATGACTTGTGCTAAGGCCTAACTGTTAATAGAAGTCTATTGAATTAATACACAGTTTTATATTATGGCTTCCACTGTTATAAAGCTAATATAGATTCATTTGAGAGTAAAGTTATTAAACTATGGTTGGACTACATAATTTATCAAGCTTTAGATGTTTCACACAAGGTCTGATATTAATTATGATTTATGTCCATTCCTGTGAGTTTTGATTTTATGATCTTAACAAGTAGTGTGTTTGTAATAAAATGTAATGATTATTAAATCAAGAGAAATGGTAACACCTTTGCATATGTTAACTTAGACTGTACTGTGTGAAAGTTGTAAATAACAAAAACTGGAACCCTGTTCATGATTTACCTTGCAATCATAACAGTATCTCACACCCTAGCAGTATGAACTGCTGAGGCTCATGTGTTAGTTGTATGTACAACACTTTGAAGGAAGTAATTACTCGGTGGTAATACACTAAAGTAGGATGCTGTTACTCGGTGGTAATACACTAAAGTAGGATGCTGTGATGGAAAAAAGTTTTTCAATTGTACAATATACCGTGGTTAGTTGATCAAAGTGAGAATTTATCATTTGTGTGTTTTGAAAGCATTTCTGTAGTTTAGTAAAGCTTCGCTGTTTACTTGATCAGGATATAATCATCCATTCATAATCTAAACATTTTCTAACTAACAATTTTGCTACCTAGGGGTGCTTTGACAGTTGGAGAACAATTGAATGCTGGAATTCTTAACACTCTCTCATAAAAAATTTATAATACCTGGCATCTGTTACTTTTTTTTTGTCTCATTCTGTACTAATCAACACTCCTGTTTTGATATTGATGCTACTTGGGAGTCAGAAGTTTAAAATATTTGAGTGTAAAGGTTCTCAGTTTTAAGTCAAAAAGGCAGCACAAGTATGAAAGATGAAGTAATGCCCATAAAAACTATTGCAAGGTAACTGGATAAGGTGACGTTTTGTGTTACCACCCTTCTGTAGACGTAGCAACAGGCTTTTTATGACACATCCACAACAAAAACAATGCATATCTAATTGTATATAATTTAATTCTAGTTAATGATTTATCACTACAAAACATACAAGTAGTCCAATATTCTTTATCTTTTGCAGAATCCTGACATTGTGTTGGTTCATTACTTGAATGTCCCCTACAGCGATGATAACAAAATCCTCATCTCACCTAATCTCAGTTACTGCACTGATAAAAAGGAATGGACAAAAGATGAGCTAGTGTCTCAGCTAAAACCTATGTGTAAGTTTAATCATTGACTCTTTTTAGGTTTTTGTGACTGAACAATTTTTCTTGTGCACATTTCTTATTTTATAATAAAACATAAATATTACTTTTCAACTAACGTTTTTTTTCAAAACCGTTTTGTTATATTTTTGCCTAATTGCAGTTTGATATATTTTTCTTGACATGTTAATTATTAGCATATTATGTGATCATGAATGTTTTCTACATCAAATGTTTAAAAATTTTACATGAAGTTAGCTCCAGATGGCTGATAGAGTAAACATCACATCCATGTACTAAATTGTTCAAAGCATTTTCATATTGCCATTAGTTACCTGTAAACTTTCTTCTAGGTTTTAACATTCTCAGGTAAACTTTTTATTTATTTTTTGACTTCATGATTATTTTGTCAAATTTTGTCATGTTGGAGCTATTTAAGGTCACAGTCTTGAAAACAGTTATACTTCCAAGATGTTTAACCCAACAGTGTTCTATTCCTTTTTCAAGTTTATTTAAATTTTAGTTTTCTGTTGTGGCTGTTTCTTAGTTTTTCTCTATATTAGTATCAGATAGTACTATGACTAAATTGTATAACTATGCTGTTATATTTTCTTTAGCTTTCAGCTATAACCATGTTGTTATATTTTCTTTAGCTTTCAGCTATAACCATGTTGTTATATTTTCTTTAGCTTTCAGCTATAACCATGTTGTTATATTTTCTTTAGCCTTCAGCTATAACCATGTTGTTATATTTTCTTTAGCCTTCAGCTATAACCATGTTGTTATATTTTCTTTAGCCTTCAACTATAACCATGTTGTTATATTTTCTTTAGCCTTCAGCTATAACCATGTTGTTATATTTTCTTTAGCCTTCAGCTATAACTATGTTGTTATATTTTCTTAGCCTTCAGCTTGATGATGAAATCTTAAGTTTTATGGCTGTTAAGAATATTTTATATTGGTAATAGTACTTTGATGTACAACTACAAGCCTCATAATTATAAGAGCTTCGAAGGTAGTATATGCAGTACCGCATTAATGAATAGGCCTGGGGCCTAGGACCCTGACCACATAAGGGCCCAAATGGCCACCCAAGTAAAATAATTATAGTTTGTAAAACTAGTAGAATAGAGGAAAGAGTGAGTTATTACCTGGGTCTAGGGCCCTGACCACATTAGGGCCCAAATGGCCACCCTAGTAAAATAATTATAGTTTGTAAAACTAGTAGAATAGAGGAAAGAGTGAGTTATTACCTGAGTCTAGGGCCCTGACCACATAAGGGCCCAAATGGCCACCCAAGTAAAATAATTATAGTTTGTAAAACTAGTAGAATAGAGGAAAGAGTGAGTTATTACCTGAGTCTAGGGCCCTGACCACATAAGGGCCCAAATGGCCACCCTACTAAAATAATTATAGTTTGTAAAACTAGTAGAATAGAGGAAAGAGTGATTTATTACCTGGGCCTAGGACCCCACCAAACCTTAAACCGGCCCCTGAGTAGATGTATATATGCATCCATTATTTATGCATGTTTATAAGTTTCTGATAAAAGTTTTTTGTATGTGTTACTTTTTACATGATTGTTTTGTTATCAATAATGTATGTTTTTTTTTATAAGTTAGAAGTTTTTATAATGTTTTGATCACATACAGGGTTAGTCTTCTGTTTCTCTAGGTGAGTACTGCTAAGTAGCCCAAAACTTGTACAGTAGTAAAGATGGAATATAACATGTGTACATTTAATATTTCTTTGAAGTAGAAACAGGAAAAAGATGTGTTTGATTGTACAAAAACATACTTTTTTCAAGTATGTTCACAGATCATCATTAAGGAAGTATGTAAGATACATACATGTTGATTGTGTCAGTAAGGAAGTATGTAAGATACATACATGTTGATTGTGTCAGTAAGGAAGTATGTAAGATACATACATGTTGATTGTGTCAGTAAGGAAGTATGTAAGATACATACATGTTGATTGTGTCAGTAAGGAAGTATGTAAGGTACATACATGTTAATTGTGTCAGTAAGGAAGTATGTAAGGTACATACATGTTAATTGTGTCAGTAAGGAAGTATGTAAGATACATACATGTTGATTGTGTCAGTAATGTTTCTTTTCTACTTGAAAAATACATTTTTCTTTTTCTTTTGAATTTAACTCGCTGTTTATGTGATTTTTTTTGCTTATGTTTAATTGATTGTGAGAGTTCGTAGGTTTGTTGTTGTTGGGAATAAGTCCCAATTATGTATTTTCTGTGTCTTGACTAATTTAAATTAGATCATCATACACTACATACATTAATTACAAATGCTAAATCTGTTATTTCCCAACTGTGTTGGCTTGAATCTTAGACTGTATGGTGCCATTTTTTGGAATAATCTTCATTTTTTCTTAACCATTGAGCTTCAGATTGAACTATTTGCTGACCAATCATAGATAAGTACTGTCAGACTAGTAATTGGTTAATATTGTTTTACCATTCAGATATCAGTAGAAGAATGCTGTATTTCCACTCACTGATATGTAGATTTCGATTTACAATTGTCTGAGAAGACAATGTAATGGAAGAAAAGATTAGGGAAAGTATGGCTTCAGGGAAGATATATGGCTTAGAGAAAGGATTATACTGGGATAGCCACAATGAAGGCTGAAATTAGGGCCACGGATTGTTCATGTGACATTTGAACTCGGTAGAGGAAGGCAGGTTCACTGGCTTGTATTTTAATGAAATAAAAAAATTATTAGCTTTATATAGAAAAACTATTTTA